>NC_040092.1:58669000-58869000 GCF_003369695.1 Bos indicus x Bos taurus
TTGGCCTTCTGCAGTATGTCCATCACCTTCCCTGGTTTATTTCTGGGTGCTATTTGTTCACTCTTGTATTTCCATACTTGTTCTGCTGAATGCCTCTGTTCCCTCCTCTCCCTGCCCCCCCACCCGCCCTGAACATGAACTCAGGAGCTCATTCGTGGCACTGTCGTGGCCTTGGGGTACCTCATGCATAATTCCTGAAGGCACAAATGAGTGAAGGAATTCAGGGATTGGGAATCAAATCATTTAGAAAAATTCCTTTCCTCCAGGGGAATCTTCCCGACCCAGGGATCAAACCCGTCTCTCACGTCTCTTGCTTTGGCATGAGGATTCTTTACCACTAGTGCCACCATCGTGGGTGCTAAGTCCTTTCAGTCGAGTCCGACTCTTTGCGACACTGTGGACTGTAGCTAGCCAGGCTTCTCTGTCCATGGGATTCTCCAGGCCAGAATACTGGAGTGGGCTCCCATTTCCTTCTCCAGGAAGATAACTCTGCTAGTCTTCTGTTCCTGGATTGGCCCCCTTTCCTTCACTTCTCAGAAGTCACCATCCTATACCCAGGTTTGTTTCCTAGGTTATAATTGTTAGCATAGCTAATACCTCTTCACTACTGCCAGACGCTGGAGTAAGGACATTACGGTAATGACTTTGTTTAGTCCTTAGGCGACTACTCGTTGACAGCAGTAGGCAGGTACCAATATTGGCTGTATTTCTTAGATAAGAACAGTGAGGCTGAGGGAGGGAAAGGAACTTGCCTTAATGCGCCCTGGTTTTCAGATGTGAAGCCAGGTTTGAAACTTTCATATCTGTGCTTTAACCATTACACACTTTATCCCCTAGTGCAGGGTCAGGTGAAAAGTTTGTTCCGATATTTCCATGACATCTTATGAACAAAGGAATTTTTCAGCGAACCATCCAACCAGTCCATTCTCAAGGAGATCAGCCCTGGGATTTCTTTGGAAGGAATGATGCTAAAGCTGAAACTCCAGTACTTTGGCCACCTCATGTGAAGAGTTGACTCATTGGAAAAGACTCTGATGCTGGGAGGGATTGGGGGCAGGAGAAGAAGGGGACGACAGAGGATGAGATGGCTGGATGGCATCACTGACTCGATGGATGTGAGTCTGGGTGAACTCCGGGAGTTGGTGATGGACAGGGAGGCCTGGCGTGCTGCAATTCATGGGGTCGCAAAGAGTTGGACACAACTGAATGACTGAAATGAACTGAACTGAAATAGCAGAAAAAAATTACCCCAATTCCAAGAGCCAGAGGTAACCTGGCAATGTTTCTTTTCAGTGTTGTTGCTTTAATTTGACTCATGTATCATAGAATATCACACAGATAGGTGCTTATTAAATACACAGATATGATGCTAATGGCTGGAAATCTATTACCCATCTCCTTTGGTTGGTAACTTACCTGGTGAATCCCAAGTGACAGCGGTCTCTGTACGCTGTTTTGCAACAGATTCTCTGGAAGTATAACCTATAAAGACATTTGGGAAAATTATCTAAAATGTGCTTCCCCAGTAGGATCATAGATGTTATCAGTCATCATCTAAAGACCAAAGTACAAAGAAATTCATCACAAGAATGTGAAATCCAACTTCCCCAATTTGAAACCAGTGCAAGTTGATTTTGAGATACTGTGCGTCCTTCCCCGTCTTAGAAATCCTTCTCCAGGGGTTCAGAGTGAGAGTGTTCATTTCTTTCTAAAAACCCAGCTTCCTGGAAAATCTCAGGCTGACCTTTGAGGCATCACTGAAGTTTAGACATGAAAAGGATTTTGATGCCATCTAGTCTGTGTTTTATTTGATAGGCAGGACGAAAATGAGACCCATGCGAGTCAATCAGTTCTCCACACTGAAACTGGTCTGCAACAAAATTCTGATCATTTGGTGTTTCTGCAACTAGTATTAGCTGAGTGCCTACTACATGCCTAGCAGGCTTCCCTGGTGGCTCAGATGGTAAAGAATCTGCCTGCAATACAGGAGTTGCAGGTTCGATCCCTGGGTCAGGAAGATGTCATGGAGAAGCGCAACCTACTCCAGTATTCTTGGCTGGAATATTCCATGGACAGAGGAGTCTGGTATGCTACAGTCCATGGGATCACATGGATGAAACTGAGAGACTACACACATATGTAAGCCTAGCAGAGTGGGGGAGACAAAAATGAAGACACAGATTTGGCTTTTAAGAAATTTAGAGTGCTGTGTCCCTGAATCCCAGTTCAGAACTCAGTCCTGTAACAATTAAGTTGAGAGAAACGTTCCCTTCCTAGATTACTGAAGGAAAAGGAGAAGCCTTGCTTCTTTGCTGAGTCATTCTAATGGTGTGCCTGCAAGGCGTGTGTGGTGAGATGCACACAGATCACCAAGGCCTATGGACCCAGAGCTCTCTCCAAGTGCTGTTTAGCATCAGGACCCTATACTCAAATCAGAGCTTTGGCTTTTCCTTGAACACACTCTGCCTTCTTCTGCCTCCGAATTGTCTTCCTTCGTCTCCCTTCTACCTCCACCACCCTCCCCAGATTTTGCAAGTTTGGCTTCTTCTCATTGTTCAACTTTCATCAGAAATGTCACAAACTCAAAGAAAAAGGTCCTGCTACCCTTCTCTGTGTTGGCCTTCTGCAGTATGTCCATCACCTTCCCTGGTTTATTTCTGGGTGCTATTTTATACTCTTTTATTTCCATACTTGTTCTGCTGAATGCCTCTGTTCCCTCCCTCTCCCTGCCCCCACCCGCCCTGAACATGAACTCAGGAGCTCATTCGTGGCACTGTCGTGGCCTTGGGGTACCTCATGCATAATTCCTGAAGGCACAAGTGAGTGAAGGAATTCAGGGATTGGGAATCAAATCATTTAGAAAAAATTCCTTTCCTCCAGGGGAATCTTCCCGACCCAGGGATCAAACCCGTGTCTCTCACGTCTCTTGCTTTGGCATGAGGATTCTTTACCACTAGTGCCACCAGCGTGGGTGCTAAGTCGCTTCAGTCGAGTCCAACTCTTTGCGACACTGTGGACTGTAGCTAGCCAGGCTTCTCTGTCCATGGGATTCTCCAGGCCAGAATACTGGAGTGGGCTCCCATTTCCTTCTCCAGGAAGATAACTCTGCTAGTCTTCTGTTGCCTGGAATTGCCCCCTTCTCCTTCACTTCTCAGAAGTCACCATCCTATACCCAGGTTTGTTTCCTAGGTTATAATTGTTAGCATAGCTAAATACCTCTTCACTACTGCCAGACGCTGGAGTAAGGACATTACGGTAATGACTTTGTTTAGTCCTTTAGGCGACTACTCGTTGACAGCAGTAGGCAGGTACCAATATTGCCTGTATTTCTCAGATAAGTACAGTGAGGCTGAGGGAGGGAAAGGAACTTGCCTTAATGCGCCCTGGTTTTCAGATGTGAAGCCAGGTTTGAAACTTTCATATCTGTGCTTTAACCATTACACACTTTATCGCCTAGTGCAGGGTCAGGCGAAAAGTTTGTTCCGATATTTCCATGACATCTTATGAACGAAGGAATTTTTTAGCCAACCGTCCAACCAGTCCATTCTTAAGGAGATCAGCCTGGGATTTCTTTGGAAGGAATGATGCTAAAGCTGAAACTCCAGTACTTTGGCCACCTCATGTGAAGAGTTGACTCATTGGAAAAGACTCTGATGCTGGGAGGGATTGGGGGCAGGAGAAGAAGGGGACGACAGAGGATGAGATGGCTGGATGGCATCACTGACTCGATGGATGTGAGTCTGGGTGAACTCCGGGGGTTGGTGATGGACAGGGAGGCCTGGCGTGCTGCAATTCATGGGGTCGCAAAGAGTTGGACACAACTGAATGACTGAACTGAACTGAACTGAAATAGCAGAAAAAATTACCCCAATTCCAAGAGCCAGAGGTAACCTGGCAATGTTTCTTTTCAGTGTTGTTGCTTTAATTTGACTCATGTATCATAGAATATCACACAGATAGGTGCTTATTAAATACACAGATATGATGCTAATGGCTGGAAATCTATTACCCATCTCCTTTGGTTGGTAACTTACCTGGTGAGTCCAAAGTGACAGCGGTCTCTGTACTCCGTGTTGCAACAGGTTCTCTGGAAATATAACCTATAAAGACATTTGGGAAAATTATCTAAAATGTGCTTCCCCAGTAGGATCATAGATGTTATCAGTCATCATCTAAAGACCAAAGTACAAAGAAATTCATCACAAGAATGTGAAATCCAACTTCCCAATTTGAAACCAGTGCAAGTTGATTTTGAGATACTGTGCCTCCTTCCCCGTCTTAGAAATCCTTCTCCAGGGGTTCAGAGTGAGAGTGTTCATTTCTTTCTAAAAACCCAGCTTCATACTAACCTAGAGATTTAGAGATTTGGAAACTAGCCTATGGATCATCTCAGGCTGACCTTTGAGGCATCACTGAAGTTTAGACATGAAAAGGAGTTTGATGCCATCTAGTCTGTGTTTTATTTGATAGGCAGGACGAAAATGAGACCCATGCGAGTCAATCAGTTCTCCACACTGAAACTGGTCTGCAACAAAATTCTGATCATTTGGTGTTTCTGCAACTAGTATTAGCTGAGTGCCTACTACATGCCTAGCAGGCTTCCCTGGTGGCTCAGATGGTAAAGAATCTGCCTGCAATACAGGAGATGCAGGTTCGATCCCTGGGTCAGGAAGATGTCATGGAGAAGCGCAACCTACTCCAGTATTCTTGGCTGGAATATTCCATGGACAGAGGAGTCTGGTATGCTACAGTCCATGGGATCACATGGATGAAACTGAGAGACTACACACATATGTAAGCCTAGCAGAGTGGGGGAGACAAAAATGAAGACACAGATTTGGCTTTTAAGAAATTTAGAGTGCTGTGTCCCTGAATCCCAGTTCAGAACTCAGTCCTGTAACAATTAAATTGAGAGGAACGTTCTCTTCCTAGATTACTGAAGGAAAAGGAGAAGCCTTGCTTCTTTCCTGAGTCATTCCAACGGTGTGCCTGCAAGGTGTGTGTGGTGAGATGCACACAGATCACCAAGGCCTATGGACCCAGATCTCTCTCCAAGTGCTGTGTAGCATCAGGACCCTATACTCAAATCAGAGCTTTGGCTTTTCCTTGAACACACTCTGCCTTCTTCTGCCTCAGAATTGTCTTCCTTCATCTCCCTTCTACCTCCACCACCCTCCCCAGATTTTGCAAGTTTGGCTTCTTCTCATTGTTCAACTTTCATCAGAAAGGTCACAAACTCAAAGAAAAAGGTCCTGCTACCCTTCTCTATGTTGGCCTTCTGCAGTATGTCCATCACCTTCCCTGGTTTATTTCTGGGTGCTATTTTTCACTCTTGTATTTCAATACTTGTTCTGCTGAATGCCTCTGTTCCCTCCCTCTCCCTGCCCCCACCCGCCCTGGACATGAACTCAGGAGCTCATTCGTGCACTGTCGTGGCCTTGGGGTACCTCATGCATAATTCCTGAAGGCACAAATGAGTGAAGGAATTCAGGGATTGGGAATCAAATCATTTAGGAAAAACTCCTTTCCTCCAGGGGAATCTTCCCGACCCAGGGATCAAACCCGTGTCTCTCACGTCTCTTGCTTTGGCATGAGGATTCTTTACCACTAGTGCCACCAGCGTGGGTGCTAAGTCGCTTCAGTCGAGTCCGACTCTTTGCGACACTGTGGACTGTAGCTAGCCAGGCTTCTCTGTCCATGGGATTCTCCAGGCCAGAATACTGGAGTGGCTCCCATTTCCTTCTCCAGGAAGATAACTCTGCTAGTCTTCTGTTTCCTGGAATTGCCCCCTTCTCCTTCACTTCTCAGAAGTCACCATCCTATACCCAGGTTTGTTTCCTAGGTTATAATTGTTAGCATAGCTAAATACCTCTTCACTACTGCCAGACGCTGGAGTAAGGACATTACGGTAATGACTTTGTTTAGTCCTTAGGCGACTACTCGTTGACAGCAGTAGGCAGGTACCAATATTGTCTGTATTTCTCAGATAAGAACAGTGAGGCTGAGGGAGGGAAAGGAACTTGCCTTAATGCGCCCTGGTTTTCAGATGTGAAGCCAGGTTTGAAACTTTCATATCTGTGCTTTAACCATTACACACTTTATCCCCTAGTGCAGGGTCAGGCGAAAAGTTTGTTCTGATATTTCCATGACCTCTTATGAACGAAGGAATTTTTTAGCCAACCGTCCAACCAGTCCATTCTCAAGGAGATCAGCCCTGGGATTTCTTTGGAAGGAATGATGCTAAAGCTGAAACTCCAGTACTTTGGCCACCTCATGTGAAGAGTTGACTCATTGGAAAAGACTCTGATGCTGGGAGGGATTGGGGGCAGGAGAAGAAGGGGACGACAGAGGATGAGATGGCTGGATGGCATCACTGACTCGATGGATGTGAGTCTGGGTGAACTCCGGGAGTTGGTGATGGACAGGAAGGCCTGGCGTGCTGCAATTCATGGGGTTAAAAGAGTCGGACACGAATGAGTGACTGATCTGAACTGAACTGAATATCTAAGAAATTCCTGAATCCCTCCTCCAATTCCTAGAGTGCTCTTTGATTCTTGAGACTCTCTGTAACTCAAATTACAACCATGTCTGAGGGGGCTAAACACATTTCAAGTAATTGCCTGCTCCTTATCTAGGTGCTGGGCACTAGTATTTCTGACACATAAACGCTGTATTTGAGAAGAACTTTTAATCCTAACACTCTCAGGAAGAGGCCAAAAATAATGCTAATTTGATACTACTTCATAATGTGCCTATGTTACTTTTTATTTTAATGAACTGATTTCCATTTCTGCCTAAACCACATAATCCTTCAGCCAATAAGAGTTCTTTCTTTCTTTCTCTTCCCTGTATCACTTCTCAGTAATGGACCACGAAGTAGAAAATAACAACCCCCCCACTGCCATCGCCTGGATTCAGGGTTCACATGTGGCTTTTAATTCTTTGACAGGAGAAAGAGGAAATCATAACTTTTGGTGAAACTTTTTAAAAAATAAGGAACATAGACTCACCATCACCTTCATTAACGACTCTTTAATTTAGAAGTTAAACTCATGAAAATGCCAGAAAAGCAACACATTCTTTCACACAGACTTGTGTTTCAGAGTATTTGATTACATTGTTTCAAGGCTGCCTAGGCTTACAATTGAACAGCATCCCTCTCACTTGATCCAGCCATGGGTAACTTCACCACCTTACCAACCCACTCTCAATAAAAATCCAACCACCACACTGGGCTGGGGTCCTGGTGGCTCAGTGGCAAAGAGTCTACCTGCCAGTGCAGGAGATGTGGGTTTTATCCCTGGGGCAGGATGATCCCCTGGAGAAGGAAATGGCAACCCACTCCAGTATTCCTGCCTGAGAAATTCCATGGACAGAGGAGCTGGTAGGCTACAGTCAATAGGGTCACAAAAGAGTCAGATGCAACTGACTAAACAACGAGACTGGGATCTGAATACTACTCATTCAGTTATTCAGTTAAGTCAAATAGGACTAAAACGAGATAGTTTTTCTTCTATCTATAGTCCTATGTCCCATATAACAGCTTCTGCTGCTGCTGCTAAGTCCCTTCAGTCGTGTCTGACTCTATGCGACCCCATAGACGGCAGCCCACCAGGCTCCCCCGTCCCTGGGATTCTCCAGGCAAGAACACTGGAGTGGGTTGCCATTTCCTTCTCCCAATGCATGAAAGTGAAAAGGGAAAGTGAAGTCGCTCAGTCGTGTCTGACCCTCAGCGACTCCATGGACTGCAGCCTACCAGGCCCCTCCGTCCATGGGATTTTCCAGGCAAGAGTACTGGAGTGGGGTGCCATTGCCTTCTCTGCCCATATAACAGAATCCTGCTTTAAAAAAAAAATTCCACCTACCTGACAGTAGTAATACAAAAATCATTTTCGGTCCATCCTGAGATCATAAGCTGGCTTCCCAATGTCAGTGCAAGAAAACCGCCAAGGATGACTGACGTGACATCTGTGGCCTCAGCCTACACATTGTTATCTTTCAGGCTCACATTCTCTAGGCATCAGTTGATAGGCTGGGTGGCATTTTTAAATGATGCCAAACTGTACATTGTCTGTCCATAAAGATATGTGGGTATCTGCCTAATAAAGGATTATTAAAGCCTTCAGTTGAGTCTCCACTTCAGGCAACTGGCAAATACCTGTTAAAATTACTTTGCATAAACTCAGCGAGCAGTTCAAGGTAATAGCAGTCGGCAGCTACCCGATTGGACAAATGAGAATTAGACTGTGAAGGCCTAAAATTGGGCTTCCCAATGACTCAGCTGGTAAAGAATCTGCCTGCAATGCAGGAGACCCTGGTTGGATTCCTGGGTTGGGAAGTTCCCCTAGAGAAGGGATAGGCTACCCACTCCAGTATTCTTGGGCTTCCCTGGGGGCTCAGATGGTAAAGAATCCTCCCACAATGCCAGAGACTTGGGTTCGATCCCTGGGTTGGGAAGATCCCCTGGAGGAGGGCATGGCAACCCACTCCAGTATTCTTGCCTGGAGAATCCCATGGGCAGAGGAGACTGGTGGGCTACAGTCCATTTGGCCACAAAGAGTTGGACACGACTGAGCAACTAAGCATACACACGCAGGCCTGAGACTAAGGGCCTGAATCAAGCTGAGGTCACCAGGAAAATTCTGTTTTAATGTGGAGATTCTTGTGGCTCTCAGAGAAAATGGCTTCTTACATGAAATAAGTATGTTTGAGAACTGGAATTACTATTAGAGTGCTCTGAGGTTTGAAAAACTCTCTAGCTCATGGCAAGTCATACAGCAATGTAGTAATATATGAGACACAAGAAATCTTTAATTCACAGTAGAATTTGAATGGAACAGCTAGGGCCCACATGGAACCGGTGAGATGATTTCTCTCCAAACATGCCTTATTAAGGAGGCATAGGGTGGATAATTAGGAGATTGGAATTGATATATAATCAATGGGAACCTACTGGATACCTTGGAGAACTCTACTCAGTGCTCTAAATGGGAAGGAAAATACAAAAAAGAGGGTATATATGTACATGTATAGCTGATTCACTTTACTTTAGAGTGGAGACTAACATAATATTATGAAACAATTATGTGGTGATGGTCAAGTCACTTAGTCGTGTCCGATTCTTTGTGACCCCATGGACTTAGCCCACCAGGCTCCTCTGTTCATGGAATTATCCCAGCAAGAAGACTGGAATGGGTTGCCATTTCCTCCTCCTGTTGCTGATTCACTTTAGTGGAGACTAACACAATATTATGAAAAAAATTACACTCCAGTAAAAATTAATTATAAAAAATCTAAGCCATTTTAGACATGTGTCGATCTCAATAAAGACTTTGTGCTAGCAAAAAAAAAAAAAAAAAAGGAAGCATAAATGAATGATAAGACAATAAATGTGAACACTCAAAAAAAAAAAAAACACTCAAAACCCCAAAAAACTCGCTGCAAAGCAGATTAAAATGAGACATATGGTCACTTAAAGAGCAGAAGATCAGTTTTACAATGAGGTGGAACAGCAACAACATGAACTAGATCTGAAACAGCCCCAAAGAAGGTGTTTGGATACTCTATCACAAATGCCTTACTTCCTCTAAGAATTGTGGAAGTCCTTCCTTCTTGACTCAGAAAATAATTTTGCTTAGTCAGCAACTTGTTAAATAGAGTCTATGTCTATTTTTACCCGCATATTTTTATTTTTGGCTGTGCTGGGTCTTTGTTGCTGTGTGGGCTTTTCTCTGGTTGTGGAGAGTGGGGGCTACTCTCTAGCTGTGGTGCTTGGACTTCCCGTTGCAGAGACTTCCCTTGTTGTGAAGCGTGGGCTCTAGGGCACACAGGCTTCGGTAGTTCTGGCTCCTGGGCTCTACAGCACAGGCTCAATAGCTGTGGCAAGCAGGCTTAGTTGTTCCATGGCATGTGGGGTCTTCCCAAATCAGGGATCAAACCTGTGCCTTCTGCACTGGCAGGAGAATTTTTTACCACTGAGCCACCAGGGAAGTCCCACAGATGGTTTTAGAGAAGCCTATTTATGAAACTGATATTTGCAGCTTCAGGAAATGGAGCCACTGCAAACAATATATTTACTGGGGAAAAGATGGAGATAGATATCCGTTGACATCCCAAGCTCCCTGAAAGCGGGGGATAGAGGAAGTGTTGAGATGCAGACATGGAGGAGGCTCAGGGGCACAAAGGGGCCCCTGAGGACCAGTGCAAAGTCCAAAAGCCCCAGAATCCTGGAGCCCCTCTGAAGGCCCCACCGATGCACGTGAGACAACTGCAGCAAGGTTTACGATAAATCCGCGTAACCAACCTTCATCAAGCCAGTAACTTGCTTAAACTCACTGTTTGCTGCCGGGGTAATACCAGGTTGGGCTGCAGAACTTTTTCTCAACAGATAACCAAGTCAAAGAGACCTGAGGGGGAATTAATATGAGCAATAAAGATTATTTCAGACATTTTGAAGAGGAGAGCAATTAACATGAGCCCTAGAATGCTTATTTCCCTTTGAAAATGGGTATATAAATTAGCTACTATCCCTACAAGAGACTATTAAGCAGCTATTAAAATCATGTTTTCAAAAACAGTTGATATGGAGACTCAGGATAAAATAGAGAAGTGGAAAACAGCCACCTCAAAAACTGTATACACAGAAATAAAATCCTGCTTGATTCTTTTCTTCCTCTGTGCTGTGTTACTTTTGCCTGGAACATGCTTATACTCTTCTCACATGTCCTACTTCTCTTCTGCTTAAGATATCAGTTTGATAGTTCCTCCTCCAGGAAGCCTTCCCTGACTTCCTACATCTGCATTGGGGTCCCAGGTCTGTACTAATACTGTACTCTGCTTCTCTCTTTTATAGAACATACCCTATTGCATTGTAATTATTTTTGTGTCCCCAGTGGACTGTTAAGTCCTAAGCAGGCATGCCCTGCCTATGGCTGTCTTATTTACCACTGAGTGTTTGGGGCACAGTTGATAATACTAGTGAATACTTGTCAAATCAGTCAATGGGAAAGTAACTAATCTCAAGGAGTCTTGAGGCACAGCAACTGTTCTTTAGGTTGGGAAGATCCCCTGGAGAAGGAAATGACAACCCACTCCAGTATTCTTGCCTGGGAATCCCATGGGCAGAGGAGCCTGGGGGGCTACAATCCATGGGGTTGCAAAGAGTCAACACGACTGAGTGACTAAGCAATCACGCGTGCATATATCGAGATAGACAGAAATCAGTCAGGAAATCAGTCCTGAATATTCATTGGAAGGACTGATGCTGAAGCTGAAACTTCAATACTTTGGCCACCTCATGCAGAGTTGACTCACTGGAAAAGACCCTGATGCTGGGAAAGATTGAAGGCGAGAGGAAAAGGGGAGGACAGAGGATGAGATGGCTGGACGGCATCACCAACTCTATGGACACGAGTTTAAGCGAACTCCGGGAGTTGGTGATGGACAAGGAAGCCTGGCATGCTGCAGTCCATGGGGTCACAAAGAATTGGACATGACTGAGTGAATTGAACTGAGATATCCCCTATATTATATCTTAGCTTCAAGTTAACTCCTGTATGGGGATCCCTAACAAGGCAGGGAGGAGAAAAGGAAACAGCCAAAATGCAAATTCCTACCTTATTCAGTCTGAGCTGATTGGCCTTGAGAACACTTTTCTTCATGAGACCTTGTGCTTTCTTGGAGAATCACTTCATTCACTTCTTGAAGCTGCTGGAGCACTAACACACACTGGAATGTTATCATTTGTTATTCTGCACAATCCCTTTTCTTGTATCTGTAGGTCCTGTAACTTTCGTTCTAGTTCCAGAATCTGGCAGAACACACTGTAGGGCTGAGGGGCAGCCCAGAAATTGCCCTCAGTGCTGGTGACCGGGTGACATAGGAAGCCCCTACATGAACCAGAGGCCACAGGACAGGAATGGACGCTTTGCTCTTGGTCACCTGGAAGGATCAGATAGCTCCTAATGACATGGGGCGCAGGAACTGACCTGGATCAAGGATGGGTATGCAGCTTTCTGCAGTCAGACATGCTGACACTATGCGATCTGACTGGAGACAGACTAAACCTGTACAGCTCTCAGAGTAGTAACTGGAGGTGGGACCCAGCGTAACACACAGTGTGGAAGCAAGACTGCATGGTGCCCTCTAGTGGTGCATATGCGTAATGGAAGGAAAAATGTGAAATCTGAAAACACAAAAAATACGACGTTAGATTATGTTTCTTCCTTTCTGGCATTTCCCCAATCTTCTTTATATTCTTATTGAGACCATGTTCAGGATCACCATCAAATCCTACCTGTGAGATATCGTGCAAAGGTGTCAGGCAAATCCACCTCTCTTTGGAGAATATCAAGTTAATACCTTTAAACCTGATCTTATCCATTTCTAAGGACTATATGTATACTCCCTTAGGCTATTTTTTCTTATTGTCATTAATCAAGGGAAAGCATGCATTATAATGCTGTATAATGTTGCAAACCAGGAAAGTGAGCTTGGATCTATTAACCTAGCTCAGACTTGTTTCCTGAGAGAGAACTATTTCTTTTTGTCAGTTCCTTATGCTCCAACTATTTCACAATTACCTTCTTCCTGAAGATGGTTGTGGGCTAGTCTGCTCTGCCTGTGCAGAAATCTGCTTTTCATGTTTTATATGGAGGCTCAGCAAAGTTGAGACATGGTGCTGGCCCTACGGGCCCCCTTGGTATCTTGTCACCTTAGGAATCTCCAGCCTGCTTTCCCAGCATGGTTTAACTTCTGTCCTTGACCTTCTTTTGTTATCTTATCATTTCAAAATTAAAATAAAACAAACACAAATTTAGACATATCTGACACTCAAAATAACCCTGTTACAGAGGCAGAATAGATATTATCATTCTCCTCTTATACGTAAGAAAACAAAAGGGTGGATAAGAAATTGAAAATATATTCCCTTAACTTGATTTGACTGTAAGTGCTTTTTGAAACATTAATTTAGTTTCCGATATTTAAAAGGAGGTATATTTTAATTTAAAGGGTTAAAGTGAAGCCGCTCAGTCATGTCCGACTCTTAGTGACCCCATGGACTGTAGCCTACCAGGCTTCTCTGTCCATGGGATTTTCCAGGCAAGAGTACTGGAGTGGGTTGCCATTTCCTTCTCCAGGGGATCTTCCCGACCCAGGGATCGAACCCAGGTCTCCCGCCTTGCAAGCAGACGTTTTACCCTCTGAGCCACCAGGGAAGCCCCAATATTTTAATTAGAACGTGATAAAGAATAGATATATGAATATGTATAACTCAGTCATTTTGCTGTACACCTGAAAATAACACAACATTGGTAAATCAACTATACTGGAGTATGAAATTAAAATTTTTTTAAATAAATAGAATAAAAGCAGGTATATTTTAATGAAACATCAGGAGGGGGGTTAATTAATAATCTGGCCCCTCTGAAAGCCCAGAAGATCTGTCAGGGGTGAGGTTGCATTCCCATACAGTGATGCTGCACTGGGGCTGTCCGTTGGGACGGGTAGGCTTTCTTGCGCTAGCCAAGCCCTCTGCCTGACGCTTGCCACTGTGAACTTAGACAACCTTCTCATCAGATAAAATCTCAAAACCTCAGCATCTTACAGCAACTCAACTTCACTTCCTGCTCACAGTTTGCTTTTGTCTGTGAAGATTTCAGATTCCAGGATCCAGACTGAGGGAAAAGCCACGCATCTGGAATTCTTGTTCCAGAGGGAAAAGAAAACACGCCCCAGTGGGACAGTGGCTTTTCAGGCTTCAGCTCAGACACAGCATCCATCATTTCTGCTCACATTCTATTGGCCAAAACAAGGCACAGCCCAAAGTGACATCAACGGGGCAAGGAAGTACCCTTGCTCCAAAGGTAAATCCTGTAAATTGTAAGCAATGGCGAGAAAATATAAAACCCTTATAGGCAGGGCAGTGAATAACTAAGAACAATGATACAATCGACCATGTTCATCTATACTCTCTGTCTTGCTCCTTTCTGCATTTGGCTGTACAAATCCAACTTAGATTGTTAGGAGACCTGTCCAAGGTCCAAAAGACACAAGATTTTAACCAGGTCGCGGTTTCCTTTCTTTACAGTTTTAATGCAAAGTGCTGTGTTTTGGAGCTGTGCTCAACCATGGCCTAGAAGTCAGGAACTCTCATTGGTGAGGAGGCAGCGAGCAACAGCTCCAGGTTGCCTCCAATCCCATCGTGTTATTCTACTGGCAGGGGTCACGCATCATCTTTCAGTTGAGGACTAATGGGTCCATTTTGTTTTGAATCCATTTAACTGTCCAATAAACGATTAGTGAGCTCTTACCAAGCGCTGGAGGTGCAACCTTCCATAATTCAAGTTCCCCTCCAGGAACTTACAGCCTACCTGCAGAACAAACAAGAAAGAAGGCTAGTGCATTATGGAGTGGCCAGCATTTATAATATGTGAGTTTGGGAGCACATGATAGAGCCTCTGAACTCAAACCTGGGGGTTGGAAAGGCTTTCCATAGCAAGCAAGGACACCTAGAGAATGAATAACCAAGTCAAGGGAGAAGAAGGCACATTCCAGGCAGAGAAAACAGCGTAAGTAATGGTCTGCACAACTGCTTGAAGCTCTAGCCACAAACGTGCACATCTGTGCTTTTCAGTGTCTAGAGGTCAATCCATACTGCCCTTTCCCTTTGTAAACAGGCATTTGGCCCTGGTTCTCTACATGAGGAAATACTGGGGATGCATAGCAATAAGAAATAAAGGACAAATATACAGCAATTTCTTACATTTTAAACAATTGTAACACACAGGTTTTACAGGTGCAATGTGATGGATACACATACACACACACATATACACAGATATACATGTGTGTGTGTGTGTGTGTGTGTGTGATCACATCGAGATATAGAACACTTTTCAACATTCTCACTGTTTTCTTTCTTGCTCATTCTGGTCAATACCGATCCTCAGTTCAGTTCAGTTCAGTTCAGTCACTCAGTCGTGTCCGACTTTGCGACCCCATGAACCACAGCATGCCAGGTCTCCCTGTCCATCACCAACTCCCGGAGTTTACCCAAACCCATGTCCATTGGGTCGGTGATGCCATCCAGCCATCTCATCCTCTGTCGTCCCCTTCTCCTCCTGCCTGCAATCTTTCATTGAGGTAATTGCGACTGTGTCTTCTAATACTTTTGGTTGGTTTTGTCTGCTCTTGAACATCCTAAAAATTGAATGATGCATTAGAACTCTTTTGTGTCTGGATTTTTTCACCTATAACATAAAGACTGAGAGACTCACTCAGGTTGATTTTGTGTGGACAAGTAGATCTTTCTTTAGTATGGTGGTTATCCAACTGTTTCAGCACCCTTTGTTGAAAAGACGATCTTTTCCCAATGTATTGTTTCTTTACTGAAAGTAGTATGTGTTTGGAGAAGGCAATGGCACCCCACTCCAGTACTCTTGCCTGGAAAATCCCATGGATGGAGGATCCTGGTAGGCTGCAGTCCATGGGGTCGCTGAGAGTTGGACTTGACTGAGCGACTTCACTTTCACTTTTCACTTTCATGCATTGGAGAAGGAAATGGCAACCCACTCCAGTGTTCTTGCCTGGAGAATCCCAGGGACGGGGGAGCCTGGTGGGCTGTGGTCTATGGGGTCGCACAGAGTCGGACACGACTGAAGCGACTTAGCAGGAGCAGCAGCAGCAGCAGTATGTGTTTTTGTCCTCTGACTGCTTTTCAGGTTTTTTCTTTGTCTTGTATTTTTCAGGAGTTTGATTATGATGTGACTGTGTGTAATTTTCTTTGGGATCTGAGTTTCTTAAATTTGTAAGTTGACATTTTTAGCAGTTTTGGAAAATCTTGACCATTATCTTTCAAATATTATCTTTCTCTCCCTTCTGAGATTTTGGTCATGCATACAGTAGACTTCTTTTTGTTTGTTTGTTTATTTTATTTTTAAACTTTACATAATTGTATTAGTTTTGCCAAATATCAAAATGAATCTGCCACAGGTATACCTGTGTTCCCCATCCTGAACCCTCCTCCCTCCTCCCTCCCCATACCATCCCTCTGGGTCGTCCCAGTGCACTAGCCCCAAGCATCCAGTATCGTGCATCGAACCTGGACTGGCAACTCGTTTCTTATATGGTATTTTACATGTTTCAATGTCATTCTCCCAAATCTTCCCACCTTCTCCCTCTCCCACAGAGTCCATAAGACTGTTCGATACATTAGTGTCTCTTCTTCTTAACTGTTGCTCACACATATGGGTTTTCCACCCAATTCTTTTTTTTTCTTACTGTACTTCAGTTTGAATTCCATTTAATAACCTTTAATAATCCTTCATCTGTGATGTCTAGTCTGCCATCAAATTTAGTTCTATGTAGTAGTGAAAGTCTCTCAGTCACGTCTGACTCTTTGCAACCCCATGGACTGTAGCCCATCAAACTCCTCTGTCCATGGGGATTCTCCAGGCCAGAATACTGGTGTGGGTAGCCATTCCCTTCTCCAGGGGATCTTCCTGACCCAGGAATCAAACTCAGGTCTTCCACATTGCAGGCAGATTCTTTACCCAGTGAGCTACCAGGGAAGCCCAAATTTAGTTCTATATGTGGTCCTGTATTATAAGTTCTTTGATGCTGATTTTGCATGTTTAATTTGAATGCATGTTTAATTCTTTTTCTATAGGTTCCAATTCATGGTTGAAATTCTACTTACTTCATTCACTCTGTGTAACTTTTGCTGTTATTTCTTGAACGTACTAATCTTAATTATTCTGTGGTCCTTGTCTGTTGACTGCAGTATCTGGAAATCCGTATTTCAGCTTTTATTTTATTTATTTATCTTAATTATAGTAAAATATGCCTAACTTAAAATTTACCTTTTTAGTAATTTTAAGCCTGCATTCGACTGGCGTTATTTGGTGTATTCACTTTGTTACAATCACCAGCTTTTAGTTGTTAAAAATATCAATTATTGGCCACATTTTCTTGCTTCTTTGCATGCCCAGTAATTTTTTCTTTTGTGCAGGACATTGACCTTAATTTTGAAACTTCCTATCCATGCAGCTTCCATGGAGATGCCTTAAGGAAGAGAGTCATCATGGTTTGTTACAGGCCCCTTTTCTTTCATAAGTTTTGTTTTGTTCTAATTTGTTTTTGTTGTAATTTTTTTGTTTGTTTTGTTCTAATTTTCAATTTAGCTCCCCAGATTACAGAAAACAAGCTTTGTGGTTGGGCTCCTCTAGTTCCTAATCTGTTATGTCAGCCCTGATGAGCCACCGAAAGTTCAGATAGTTTTTTCTCCCACTTCCACAACCTAATGTCCCCATGGAAGAAATCAACAAATAGGTAAATTCCCCAGGGAAAGAAAAGATCCCCTCTTTGTGATTATGTGGACCCCTGTGCTTGTGCTTTGTCCTCAGTAACGTCTGACTCTTTGAGACCCCACCAACTGTAGCCTGCCAGGCTCCTCTGTCCATGGAATTTTCCAGGCAAGAATACTGGAACAAGTTGCCATTTCCTATTCCAAGGATCTCTCCAACCCAGGGATCAAACATGAGTCTCTTAAGTCTCCTGCATCAGCAGGTGGGTTTTTTTTTTACCACTAGTGCCACCTGGAAAGCCCATGTGAACCCCTATGATGTCTCATATCTGCACCTGATTATGATAACAATAACAGAATTTTTCTGATGACAGTCCCTCCTTTCCCTAATATGCCAAATTTGGAGGAGTAGTTGTATCACAGGTTTTAAGTTCAATAAAGTAAAGTCACTCAGTCGTGTCCGACTCTTTGAGACCTCATGGACTGTAGCCTACCAGGCTCCTCCGTCCATGGGATTTTCTAGGCAATAGTACTAGAGTGGGTTGCTATTTCCTTCTCCAGAGGATCTTTCCCATCCAGAGATCGAACCTTGGTCTCCTGCATTGTAGACAGACGCTTTACTGTCTGAGCCACCAGGGAAGTCCTAAGTTCAATAAGCAAATAACAAAGGGTAACTTTTAGTGACAGACTTTCAATTTCTTAAAAACTAATCCAAAGAAATACATGTTTGCTTGTTCTGGGATTATAGATCCCAATATCTCTTCTATCTCCCCTTTCTTGGCTGCACTGTTGGGATCAGAAGACAGAAACTTGAGTGAATTTGTTTAGGCCCTGGGAGCCAGCTGAACCCAAAACAATAGATTTGTTTTCAGGTTATAGTACCATGGGATGCATGCTACACTGTTACTCTGCTGGCTCTGTTATTCTTGCTTCTGACCAATCCATGATATTAATGAAGATTTATTGAATGCTCTCAACATATATAAAAAGCAATCAAAAAATGGGCAAACGATTCGAAAGGACATTTCTCCAAAGAAGACAGACAGATGGCTAAAAAGCACATGAAAAGATGCTTAACATCACTAATTATTAGAGAAATACAAATAAAAACTGCAATGAAGTATCACCTCACCCAGTCAGAATGACCATCATCAAAACCAATACAATATTGTAAAGTAATTAACCTCCAATTAAAATAAATAAATTTATATATTTTTTAAAAAGTCTAAACAATAAATGCTGGAGATGATGTGGAGAAAAAGGACCCCTCTGGCATGTTGGTGGAAATGTAAATTGATACAGTCACTATGGAAGTCAGCATGGAAATTCCTTAAGAAACTAGAAATAAATCTACTGTATGACCCAGCAACCCTGCTATTGGGCATATGCCTTGAAAAAATTGTAGTTTTAAAAGATACATACACCTCAATGTTCATTGCAGAACTATTTACAATAGACAGGACGTGGAAGCAACTTAAATGTCCATCAACAGAGAATGGATAAAGAAGATGTGGTAGAAGATGGCGGAGGAGTAGGACGGGGAGAACACTTTCTCCCCCACAAATTCATCAAAAGAGCATTTAAACGTCGAGTAAATTCCACAAAACAACTTCTGAATGCCGGCAGAGGACATCAGGCACCCAGAATAGCAACCCAACTCTTCGAAAGGAGATAGGAAAAAATATTAAAGACAAAAAAAAGAGACAAAAGAGGGAGGACAGAGTTCCGTCCCGGGAAGGGAATCTTAAAAAGAGAGAAGTTTCCAAACACCAGGAAACCTTCTCACTGCCGAATCTGTGCCAAGCTTTGGAAGCACAGAGGGCAACATAACAGGGAGAAAAAATAAATAAACAATTAAAACTCGCAGATTGCGAGCCCTACGGTAACTCCCCCAGCGGAGAAGCAGCGCAGATGCCTGCATCCGCCATTAGCAAGCAGGGGCTGGGCAGGGAGGCGCAGCGCGGGCTGCATTGCTGAGAGTAAGAATCTGGCCTGAATACCCTGAGTGTTATCTGAGCGAAATAATTTGGGCTAGCAAACCAGACTGTGGGATATCTACCACGCGAAAAGCCAGCCCTAACCTAAGACCGCCAGGCCCACGCACGGAACAAAGGACTGAACAGAGATAGCCGGCTGCAGACCTTCCCCCTCCGGTGACAGGCAGCCAGAGCCGGAAGGGGACAATCGCAGCCCCAGAGAGACATTATCTATAAAACTGTAAGCAGGCTTCTTTGCTAACTAAAATTTCTTGGGGGTCTGGACGGTCAACATCTGCCTGAGAAGGTGCGCCTGTTTTACACCCAGATAACGAGTGGCGGGGAGGCGATAAGTCGCAGCATTGGCGCTCGCCAAACTCCTCATCACCTGAGCTGCTCGGACCTGGGAAGAGCACAAAACGCAGGCACAACTGAGTCTGCGCCTCTGAGGACTACCCGAGTGCCTGAACCTGAGCAGCTTGGACCTGGGAGGTGCATGCAACCCAGGGCCGGCCTCGGATTGTTCCCGGAGGAACAACCTAGAGCCTGAGCAGTGTGGGCAGGGTGGCTACACGCGCCGTGAGCGGGGGCAGACCCAGAGTGGCTGAGGCACTGCGAGCCCACGCCAGTGTTATTTGTTTGCAGCATCCCTCCCTCCCTCCCCACAGCACGACTGAACAAGTAAGCCTAATAAAAAAAAAAAAAAGGGTCCTCCACCATCCCCTTTGTGTCAGGGCGGAAACCAGATACTGAAGAGACCAGCAAACAGAAGAAGATATAACAGAGGGAAACGCCTTGGAAGCTACAGGCAATAGATCAAAACCCTGTGGTTACTACGGACTACATAGGAAGGGGCCTATAGATCTTGAGAAATATAAGTCTGACCAAGGAACTAGCCAAAAATGAACTGAACCCACAACACCCACAACAAAACCAAGAAAGTCCTAGATATATTTTTATTATTTTTACGATCATTCTTTTTTTTTTTAATTAAAAAAAAATTTTAAGTCCTCTATTGTTCCTTTAATTTTCACTTTTATAACCTATTACTTTGCAAAAAAAAAAGACCCTATTTTTTTCTTCTTCAGCAAACTTCATATATATATATTTTATAATTTTTTGACCTTGTTTTTTTTTTTTTTTCTTCTTTTCTTTAACATTGTATTTTTGAAATTCCAAACTCTACTCTAGATTTTTAATTTTTGCTTTTTGGTATTTGTTATCAATTTGTACCTATAGTTTTTTTTTATATAATTTCTGTGACTTTTTTTTTCTTCTTCTCTGTTTCTTTCTCTTCTTCTTTTATGTAACATTGTATATCTGAAATTCCAAACTCTACTCTAGATTTTTAATTTATGCTTTTTGGTATTTGATATCAATTTTGTACCTGTATTTTCTTTATAATTTTTGTGACATTGTTTGTTTTTGTTTGTTTGTTTTCTCTCTTTATTTTTCTTCTTTTTTTTTTTAACATTGTATTTTTGAAATTCCAAACTCTACTCTAGATTTTTAATTTTTGCTTTTTGGTATTAGTTATCAATTTTGTACCTGTACTTTCTTTATAATTTTCGCGACCTTGTTTGTTTTTGTTTGTTCGTTTTTTCTCTCTTTCTTTTCCTTCTTCTTTTCTTTAGCATCGTATTTTTGAAATTCCAAACTCTACTCTAGATTTTTAATTTTTGCTTTTAGGTATTTGTTACCAATTTTGTACCTTTAAGAACCCAATCTTCAGGACCCATTTTTCACTAGGGAGTGAGATTACTGGCTTGACTGCTCTCTCTCCCTTTGGACTCTCCTTTTTCTCCACCAGGTTGCCTGTGTCTCCTCCCTAACCCCTCTCTACTCTATCCAACTCTGTGAATTTCTGTGTGTTCCAGACGGTGGAGAACACTTAGGGAACTGATTACTGGCTGGATCTGTCTCTCTCCTTTTCATTCCCCCCTTTTATCCTTCTGGCCACCTCTGTCTCCTTCCTCCTTCTTCTCTTCTCTGTATAACTCCATGAATATCTCTGAGTGGTCCAGTTGTGGAGTGCACATAAGGAAGTGACTACTGGCTAGCCCACTCTCTCCGCTATTGATTCACCTCATCTCATTTGGGTCACCTCTAACTCCCTCCTCCCTCTTCTCTTCTCCATGTAACCCTGTGAACCTCTCTGAGTGACTCTCACCGTAGAGAAACTTTTCATCTTTAATGTAGATGTTTTATCAATGGTGCTGTATAGAAGGAGAAGTTTTGAAACTACTGTAAAAATAAGACCGATAACCGGAAGCAGGAGACTTAAGTCCAAACCCTGACTCCAGGGAACTCCTGACTCCAAGGAACATTAATTGACAGGAGCTCATCAAATGCCTCCATACCTACACTGAAACCAAGCACCACACAAGGGCCAATAAGTTCCAGGGCAAGACATACCAAGCAAATTCTCCAGCAACAAAGGAACACAGCCCTGAGCTTCAAGATACAGGCTGCCCAAAGTCACCCCAAAACTATAGACATCTCATAACTCATTACTGGACATTTCATTGCACTCCAGAGAGAAGAAATATAGCTCCACCCACCAGAACACCGACACAAGCTTCCCTAACCAGGAAACCTTGACAAGCCACCTGTACAAACCCACACACAGTGAGGAAATGCCACAATAAAGAGAACTCCACAAACTGCCAGAATACAGAAAGGACACCCCAAACTCAGCAATTTAAACAAGATGAAGAGACAAAGGAATACTCAGCAGATAAAGGAACAGGATAAATGCCCACCAAACCAAACAAAAGAGGAAGAGATAGGGAATCTACCTGATAAAGAATTCAAAATAATGATAGTGAAATTGATTCAAAATCTTGAAATCAAAATGGAATCACAGATAAATAGCTTGGAGACAAAGATTGAGAAGATGCCAGAAAGGTTTAACAAGGACCTAGAAGAAATAAAAAAAGAGTCAATATATAGTGAATAATGCAATAAATGAAATTAAAAACACTCTGGAGGCAACAAATAGTAGAATAACAGAGGCAGAAGATAGGATTAGTGAATTAGAAGATAGAATGGTAGAAATAAATGAATCAGAGAGGATAAAAGAAAAACGAATTAAAAGAAATGAGGACAATCTCAGAGACCTCCAGGACAATATTAAATGCTACAACATTCGAATCATAGGGGTTCCAGAAGAAGAAGACAAAAAGAAAGACCATGAGAAAATACTTGAGGAGATAATAGTGGAAAACTTCCCTAAAATGGGGAAGGAAATAATCACCCAAGTCCAAGAAACCCAGAGAGTCCCAAACAGGATAAACCCAAGACACATATTAATCAAATTAACAAAGATCAAACACAAAGAACAAATATTAAAAGCAGCAAGGGAAAAACAACAAATAACACACAAGGGAATTCCCATAAGGATAACAGCTGATCTCTCAGTTGAAACTCTTCAAGCCAGGAGGGAATGGCAAGACATACTTAAAATGATGAAAGAAAATAACCTACAGCCCAGATTATTGTACCCAGCAAGGATCTCATTCAAGTATGAAGGAGAAATCAAAAGCTTTTCAGACAAGCAAAAGCTGAGAGAATTCTGCACCACCAAACCAGCTCTCCAACAAATACTAAAGGATATTCTCTAGACAGGAAACACAAAAACAGTGTATAAACTCGAACCCCAAACAATACAGTAAATGGCAACGGGATCATACTTATCAGTAATTACCTTAAACGTAAATGGGTTGAATGCCCCAACCAAAAGACAAAGACTGGCTGAATGGATACAAAAACAAGACCCCTACATATGTTGTCTACAAGAGACCCACCTCAAAACAGGGGACACATACAGACTGAAAGTGAAGGGCTGGAAAAAGATTTTCCATGCAAATAGGGACCAAAAGAAAGCAGGAGTAGCAATACTCATATCAGATAAAATAGACTTTAAAACAAAGGCTGTGAAAAGAGACAAAGAAGGTCACTACATAATGATCAAAGGATCAATCCAAGAAGAAGATATAACAATTATAAATATATATGCACCCAACACGGGAGCACCACAGTACGTAAGACAAATGCTAACAAGTATGAAAGGAGAAATTAACAATAACACAATAATAGTGGGAGACTTTAATACCCCACTTACACCTATGGATAGATCAACCAAACAGAAAATTAACAAGGAAACACAAACTTTAAACGATACAATAGACCAGTTAGACCTAATTGATGTCTATAGGACATTTCATCCCAAAACAATGAATTTCACCTTTTTCTCAAGCGCACATGGAACCTTCTCCAGGATCGATCACATCCTGGGCCATAAAGCTAGCCTTGGTAAATTCAAAAAAATAGAAATCATCCCAAGCATTTTTTCTGACCACAATGCAGTAAGATTAGATCTCAATTACAGGAGAAAAACTATTAAAAATGCCAACATATGGAGGCTGAACAACACGCTGCTGAATAACCAACAAATCACAGAAGAAATCAAAAAAGAAATCAAAATTTGCATAGAAATGAATGAAAGTGAAAATGAAAACACAACAACCCAAAACCTGTGGGACACAGTAAAAGCAGTCCTAAGGGGAAAGTTCATAGCAATACAGGCACACCTCAAGAAACAAGAAAAAAGTCAAATAAATAACCTAACTCTACACCTAAAGCAACTAGAAAAGGAAGAACTAAAGAACCCCAGGGTTAGTAGAAGGAAAGAAATCTTAAAAATTAGAGCAGAAATAAATGCAAAAGAAACAAAAGAGACCATAGCAAAAAATCAACAAAACCAAAAGCTGGTTCTTTGAAAGGATAAATAAAATTGACAAACCATTAGCCAGACTCATCAAGAAACAAAGGGAGAAAAATCAAATCAACAAAATTAGAAACGAAAATGGAGAGATCACAACAGACAACACAGAAATACAAAGGATCATAAGAGACTACTATCAACAATTATATGCCAATAAAATGGACAACGTGGAAGAAATGGACAAATTCTTAGAAAAGTACAACTTTCCAAAACTCGACCAGGAAGAAATAGAAAATCTTAACAGACCCATCACAAGCATGGAAATTGAAACTGTAATCAAAAATCTTCCAGCAAACAAAAGCCCCGGTCCAGACGGCTTCACAGCTGAATTCTACCAAAAATTTAGAGAAGAGCTAACACCTATCCTGCTCAAACTCTTCCAAAAAATTGCAGAGGAAGGTAAACTTCCAAACTCATTCTATGAGGCCACCATCACCCTAATACCAAAACCTGACAAAGATGCCACAAAAAAAGAAAACTACAGGCCAATATCACTGATGAACATAGATGCAAAAATCCTTAACAAAATTCTAGCAATCAGAATCCAACAACACATTAAAAAGATCATACACCATGACCAAGTGGGCTTTATCCCAGGGATGCAAGGATTCTTCAATATCCGCAAATCAATCAATGTAATACACCACATTAACAAATTGAAAAATAAAAACCATATGATTATCTCAATAGATGCAGAGAAAGCCTTTGACAAAATTCAACATCCATTTATGATAAAAACTCTCCAGAAAGCAGGAATAGAAGGAACATACCTCAACATAATAAAAGCTATATATGACAAACCCACAGCAAACATGATCCTCAATGGTGAAAAATTGAAAGCATTTCCTCTAAAGTCAGGAACAAGATAAGGGTGCCCACTTTCACCATTACTATTCAACATAGTTTTGGAAGTTTGGGCCACAGCAATCAGAGCAGAAAAAGAAATAAAAGGAATCTAAATTGGAAAAGAAGAAGTAAAACTCTCACTATTTGCAGATGACATGATCCTCTACATAGAAAACCCTAAAGACTCCACCAGAAAATTACTAGAAATAATCAATGACTATAGTAAAGTTGCAGGATATAAAATCAACACACAGAAATCCCTTGCATTCCTATACACTAATAATGAGAAAACAGAGAGAGAAATTAAGGAAACAATTCCATTCACCATTGCAACGGAAAGAATAAAATACTTAGGAATATATCTACCTAAAGAAACTAAAGACCTATATATAGAAAACTATAAAACACTGGTGAAAGAAATCAAAGAGGACACTAATAGATGGAGAAATATACCATGTTCATGGATTGGAAGAATCAATATAGTGAAAATGAGTATACTACCCAAAGCAATTTATAGATTCAATGCAATCCCTATCAAGCTACCAACGGTATTCTTCACAGAGCTAGAACAAATAATTTCACAATTTGTATGGAAATACAAAAAACCTCGAATAGCCAAAGCTATCTTGAGAAAGAAGAATGGAACTGGAGGAATCAACCTACCTGACTTCAGGCTCTACTACAAAGCCACAGTTATCAAGACAGTATGGTACTGGCACAAAGACAGAAATATAGATCAATGGAATAAAATAGAAAGCCCAGAGATAAATCCACGCACATATGGACACCTTATCTTTGACAAAGGAGGCAAGAATATACAATGGATTAAAGACAATCTCTTTAACAAGTGGTGCTGGGAAATCTGGTCACCACTTGTAAAAGAATGAAACTAGACCACTTTCTAACACCATACACAAAAATAAACTCAAAATGGATTAAAGATCTAAACGTAAGACCAGAAACTATAAAACTCCTAGAGGAGAACATAGGCAAAACACTCTCCGACATACATCACAGCAGGATCCTCTATGACCCACCTCCCAGAATATTGGAAATAAAAGCAAAAATACACAAATGGCACCTAATTAAACTTAAAAGCTTCTGCACAACAAAGGAGACTATAAGCAAGGTGAAAAGACAGCCTTCAGAATGGGAGAACATAATAGCAAATGAAGCAACTGACAAACAACTAATCTCAAAAATATACAAGCAACTCCTACAGCTCAACTCTAGAAAAATAAATGACCCAATCAAAAATTGGGCCAAAGAACTAAATAGACATTTCTCCAAAGAAGACATACAGATGGCTAACAAACACATGAAAAGATGCTCAACATCACTCATTATCAGAGAAATACAAATCAAAACCACTATGAGGTACCATTTCACGCCAGTCAGAATGGCTGCGATCCAAAAGTCTACAAATAATAAATGCTGGAGAGGGTGTGGAGAAAAGGGAACCCTCTTACACTGTTGGTGGGAATGCAAACTAGTACAGCCACTATGGAGAACAGTGTGGAGATTCCTTAAAAAACTGGAAATAGAACTGCCTTATGATCCAGCAATCCCACTGCTGGGCATACACACTGAGGAAACCAGAAGGGAAAGAAACACGTGTACCCCAATGTTCATCGCAGCACTGTTTATAATAGCCAGGACATGGAAGCAACCTAGATGTCCATCAGCAGATGAATGGATAAGAAAGCTATGGTACATATACACAATAGAGTATTACTCAGCCATTAAAAAGAATACATTTGAATCAGTTCTAATGAGGTGGATGAAACTGGAGCCTATTATACAGAGTGAAGTAAGCCAGAAGGAAAAACATAAATACAGTATACCAACGCATATATATGGAATTTAGAAAGATGGTAACAATAACCCAGTGTACAAGACAGCAAAAGAGACACTGATGTATAGAACAGTCTTATGGACTCTGTGGGAGAGGGAGAGGGTGGGAAGATTTGGGAGAATGACATTTAAATATGTAAAATATCATATAAGAAACGAGATGCCAGTCCAGGTTCGATGCACGATACTGGATGCTTGGGGCTAGTGCACTGGGACGACCCAGAGGGATGGTATGGGGAGGGAGGAGGGAGGAGGGTTCAGGATGGGGAACACAGGTATACCTGTGGCAGATTCATTTTGATATTTGGCAGAACTAATACAATTATGTAAAGTTTAAAAATAAAATAAAATTTTTTTAAAAATCCAAAAAAAAAAGAAGATGTGGTAGATATACATACAATGGAATATTACTCAGCCATAAAAAAGAAGGAAATAATCCCATTTGCAGCAACATGGATGGACCTAGAGATTGTCATATTGAGTGAAATAGAAACAGAGAAAGATAAACATCATATGTTATCACTTATATGTGGAACTTAAAATAAGGGTACAATGAACTTATCTACAAATCAGAAATATAATTACAGATGTAGAAAATGAGCTTACGGTTACCAGGGTATAAGCAGGGAGAGGGGTAAATAGGAGAATTGGGATTGACATATACACACTACTATATATAAAACAGATAACTAATAAGGACCTATTGTATAGCACAGGGAACTCTACTCAATACCCTGCAATGACCTATACAGGAAAAGGATATTAAAAGAGTAGATACATGTATATGAATAACTGATTCCCTTTGCTGTACACCTGAAACTAACACACCTTTATAAATCAACTATATTCCAATAAAATTAAAAAAAATAAAAGTTATTGAATGTTAACTAAATATCAGGCTCTGTACTAATTATTTCTTTTGGGTAAAGTATTGCTTCTCATCATTATTCTACAAAGTAAGTACCATTCCTCTAGCATATGATAGAACCAGAATTTGAATCCAAGCAGTGTGTCACCAGGGCCCAGGTTTATATTCAGCACTACACTCCCTCCTGCCACAGCACAGAGTGAAAAGTTAATTGGCATGGTTTGGAGGAGCAGGGAAAGGTCAAATACTAAGATAAGGACATTGTTTCTTAGTTGCATGCAGGGCTAGGTAAAGAACCTTTACATAAAGACCTCTCTGTGCCATGAAACAAGTGTGTACTGTTCAGAAGAATGAACTTGGCTCATTATGGCTGGGGAGTAAACAGTGAGAAGTGGCGAGAGATATAGTTAAAGACTGTAGTCAGTGAGACCATAAACTATGTTAGAGTTTAGGGTTTTATCCTGTGGACAACTGGTAAACCATTGAAAGATGTACAGCAGTGTGATTGATTCCATGCTGTCCACAGGATGGAGAACAGGTCTTAGGGAGGGAATACTGCTGACAAGGAAAACAAGAAGAAGACCTTAGCAGACATTGGATGTGAGAGTAAAGCCCAGTGATTGAATAAGGTAACTGTCACAGAGTGAGTTGAATTGACTCAACAACTATTTAGAACTTCATATGGTATGAGTGACTGTGTGGATCACAATAAACTGTGGAAAATTCTGAAAGAGATGGGAATATCAGCCCACCTGACCTGCCTCTTGAGAAATCTATATGCAGGTCAGTAAGCAACAGTTAGAACTGGACATGGAATAACAGACTGGTTCCAAATAGGAAAAGGAGTACATCAAGGCTGTATATTGTCACCCCACTTATCTAACTTCTATGCAGAGTACATCCTGAGAAACGCTGGGCAGGAAGAAGCACAGGCTGGAATCAAGATTGCCAGGAGAAATATCAATAACCTCAGATATGCAGATGACACCACCCTTATGGCAGAAAGTGAAGAGGAACTAAAGAGCCTCTTGATGAAAGTGAAAGAGGAGAATGAAAAAGTTGGCTTAAGGCTCAACATTCAGAAAACGAAGATCATGGCATCTGGTCCCATCACTTCATGGGAAATAGATGGGGGAACAGTGGAACAGCATCAGACTTTATTTTTGGGGCTCCAAAATCACTGCAGATGGTGACTGCAGCCATGAAATTAAAAGACGCTTACTCCTTGGAAGGAAATTTATGACCAACCTAGACAGCATATTCAAAAGCAGAGATATTACTTTGCCAGCAAAGGTTCATCTAGTCAAGGTTATGGTTTTTCCAGTAGTCATGTATGGATGTGAGAGTTGGACTGTGAAGAAAGTTGAGCCAAAGAATTGATGCTTTTGAACTGTGGTGTTGGAGAAGATGCTTGAGAGTCCACTGGACAGCAAGGAGATCCAACCAGTCCGTTCTAAAGGAGATCAGTCCTGGGTGTTCATTAGAAGGACTGATGCTGAAGATGAAATGTCAATACTTTGGCCACCTCATGTGAAGAGTTGACTCATTGGAAAAGACCCTGATGTTAGGAGGGAATGGGGGCAGGAAGAGAAGGGAACGACAGAGGATGAGATGGCTGGATGGCATCACCGACTCGATGGACATGAGTTTGAGTGAACTCCAGGAGTTGGTGATGGACAGGGAGGCCTGGCGTGCTGTGATTCATGGGGTCGCAGAGTCGGACACAACTGAGCGACTGAACTGAACTGAACTGTGTTGAATTGGAGAAGGGAAATTAGAGAGGTAGGCAAAAGGTTACTTCCAACCTGTCCAACTTGCATGAGTGGGTAAAGTGCAGGCTGATTTACAGAGATGAGAGACTCTGGAGGCATTAGCAGCTTTGTGATGGAAACCACGAGCTTCATTTGGTAATAATGAATTTGAGGCTTCTCTGGAAGATCCTAGTGGAGAGGCCAAATAGGAAAATGAATGATTGAATTTGGCATTTGGAAGAGGAATCTGAACTGGAGATAGAGGCTTGGCTGTTACTAGCCGGTACATGGAGAGAATGGAGGTTTTGATGGACAGAAGACAAAGAGAAGTTTGAAATGTATTCAGGTTAGATGGACTGTTTCCACAATGTCCCAAGCCTCACCTTGAGATCTGGAGACATGGATGGGACCTAAGCCATATTGTTTTAACTAAGTTCCAGGTTCCTGTAGCACCTAACTGGAGCCTTATAAAGATGCCACTTGTCAAGAATTCAGAGGTGGGCTCATGGTAGACATATAATTTTTTATGTGACCATTAATTTTGACCATGACCAATGAGCTCACACATGGATACCTGACAGCACTTGAGTACATCTGATTCCCCACTGGAGGATACTTTCTTGAGAAACACAGAAGACAGGCAGTTAGAAATTCAGCTCTATTAGTGATGGAGTTGGCGGGTGACTATCAACCAAAACTTCCTGAGCTTCATCGAACTGCGTGGATTCCCGCCCTTGGTGACGCCTGGAGTTTGTGAGGTAGCCCAGCATCCTTCCAAGAAATTCTCTTGTTCTATGAAGCTATTTTGAAGTGGGTTTGGGATACTTGTAACCAAAAGAGTCTTAATTAGGACAGGCTTTGATGTGTCTAACTAGGGAATCATTAACAGAATAAAGCAAAGGCTGATGCTGAGCTGAACTGGCGGGGGACCAAGACAGATGACTTTATAAGTCCTAAGGCTTGAGGGAAGACAGCGGTGCCCGCACTCTGGGAAGTCACTGCACATCACTGGGCGGCAGAGGACTGAAGGGCCCTTTTGTGCATGGCTAATCGTGTGGGGATGTTTAGCATGATCCAAATGTGCCCCGTATTCCTGTCATGACACTCCCAGAGGTGAGATGTGAGCCTGCACTGTCTCTTCCAGACAAACTCTGCTGAGTCTTCTTCTTTTTTTTTTTTTAACTATCTGTCTAGTGTAGAAGGGATTCAATTACCCTTTAGCCTTAAAAATATGCCAAAGGATGGTGTTGGCCTTCTGTGGCTTGGAGCAAACTCGTATTGCACAAATCTGTTTCTCATTTATGTGGTTCAGCCAAATCACCAGGGTTGTTTTTTTCCCCCTCATAGAATGTGGCCGTACATAAGGCCAGCATCTTTTTTTATTTGGGTGTTCTACTCAGATCCTGGACAGAGTAGGGAAAAAGAAGAAATGACTGGAAATTTTTGATATCTATCTTTACAGGACAAAATGTCTCAGAATAAAAACTGAGGGGAGGAAGCATTTTTAAAATATTCTGTTAACTTTCATATTTCTAATATAAATAAAATTATTATAGGTTAAAAATACTAGATTGGCATCCTATCAGTGTGTATGATTTAACCGATGAGTCATATGAAGATGTTCTCATGCATGGCCTTCAATACCAAAATTGTGAATGGCACTAGATGGGGTTTAAAAGAATGTATTGACACAAGAAAATACAGTGTCATAAGAAAGAAAACAAGGTTTCTGCCAATAGCTATTCAATCTCTTCAATAGCGAGTTAGGAATTTATTTGTTTAAATTTGACAGATTATAATGGTTCTGCAAAATTCCATAGCTAGTAAAAAATTAGAACCCAGAAATAACCGAAGAGATATTCTTTAAAAAGACACAAGACTTTTAAAAAATGACCCAAATGAACTTTATAAAACAGAAATAGATTTACATAGTAAACAAATTTATGGTTTCTAAAGAGGAAAGGACAAGAGGGAAAGGATAAATTAAGAATTTGGGGTTAGCAGATATAGATTATTATATGCAAAATAAAACAAGGACCTATCGTATAGCTCGGGGAACTATATTCAACATCTTGTAATAATCTATAAAGGAAAAGAATCTTAAATAGTGTATATATAAATATATGCTCCATTTTATATATGCTATATATACCTGAATCACTTTGCTGTAACCTGAAATGTTGTAAATCAACTATATACTTCAACGACAGTAACAACAGAAAAGGCTTGAGACTGTCAATGAGACGCCCAACTGATATCATCCATCAGTCTATCTGGGAAGACCAAGTATAACATAAATGTCTCACTTTGACAGTAGATATCACTTAGTAAAGAAAAATGACTCTGGCTCAACACAGGGTCTCTGCCTCGAGTGAGCAGGGTGGAGGAGACCCCTGGGTGTATCCCTCGTGGTGTTTTGAGTAGGGGGACTCAAACACCGAATGCGATTTGAGCTGGTTATTTCTAGCCAGGCTAAGAGACCACCCTCAGTACCTTTTCTGGATCTGCTGAGCTACTCTTTTTATTTTTTCATTTTTGTTTTTTGGCTTCATTAGCCAGCATTTATTCAGCTTGAAATCATAAAACTCTAACAGAGTAGAAGAAGGCACACATCATCAGATGGAAGGGGCCTGAAATTCACAGTTTGAGGCAATGCCACACCTGGGACCCAGGATGTCAGATTCTGCCCAGATCCTCTAATCAAGGCATTAGTAGCTCTGTGGCATCTCTATCCTGTGCTGGAAGAAGGTCAAGGACACAGCTTGAGAAGGCCCTCTCTCCGTGGAGGCTGGGCTTCGGCTGTTATTATTTAATCTTAGAGGAAAGCCAGGGTGGCTATTTGTAGCTAGTAGGAGGTCAGCAGTGCCTTCAGAGTGTGGCTTGAGAGCAAAGGCCAGTTGGCTGGACCTTGTGACTCATCCTTCAACTTTGCTAAGTGATGCTTCTATGGCAGGGACCTGATACTCATCCACTGCTTTGAAGACACACCTCTGTCTTTCTAGCTCATGCTACCCATCCCTTCCGTCTTAGTTTTAATCAATCCAGAAGATGGCATTAAGAAACAAAGGGGACATGTATGTGTCTTTTAAAAAACGACACAGCCCTATGATAGCCTAATATTCAGTTCAGTTCAGTTCAGTCACTCAGTCATGTCCAACTCTTTGCGACCACGTGGACTGCAGCACGCCAGGCCTCCCTGTCCATCAACTCCCAGAGTTTACCCAAACTCATGTCCGTTGAGTCAGTGATGCCATTCAACCATCTCATCCTCTGTCGTCCCCTTCTCCTCCTGCCTTCAATCTTTCCCAGCATCAGGGTCTTTTCCAATGAGTCAGCTCTTCACATGAGGTGGCCAAAGTATTGGAGTTTCAGCTTCAACATCAGTCCTTCCAATGAGCATTCAGGACTGATTTCCTCTAGGATGGACTGGTTGGATCTCCTTGCAGTCCAAGGGACTCTCAAGAGTCTTCTCCTATACCACAGTCTAATATTGTTGGTCAAAAAGTTCGTTCAATTTTTTCTGTACCATCTTATAGAAAAACCTGAACAAACTTTTTGGCCAACCCATTACATCCTCCTGGGATGTACATGAATAGAGTACACATCTTTGACCATGTAAGCTCAAGCAGTATATCCAAGAAATGTAATTTATACATTCGAAAAGTATTTCACAAGGTGCTACCCTTACGTGGATCATTACAAAAAAGATGTTCAGAAATTCTTTTCTCCCCATTTACGCTTTGCAAAATTTACTCACCCTTATTTATCTTATACAGAGGAAAAAAAGAGAACTTTGTATTTACCCTGTGAATGCAAAAACCATTCAAACAAATTAAGCCTTCAGCAAATACTTTCTGCATATAACCTTCAGCTGATAGCTGGTGAACGGATACCTTGTGTAAAATTTGAGGTTTTTGCTGATGTGGGAACCTTATGTTTATATGTGCTTACCAAACAGAGTTGCTCAGAACCTGATAAGTCGCTACTTATTCCCCTTTTCCAAGTGGCATAACTTTGCACCAATGGACAAGCGCTACTAGACAGCTCACACACAGTGTTTTGGGTTATTCTTGGTTCCTTCTTCAGCCACAGGCCCTTCAAGGAATGCCTGGGTGGCGGGTCTACGTGTAGACCTCCTGCCAAGAAGCTCACCATGTGCTCCCTTTCGATGGCACTCCCGTCGTGTCTAGGCGACCACTTTTCTTAGAATTATCTGGCAACTGGACAGTCTGTATTGAGAAACCATTCTGCTTTGCACATTTTCTTAAGCCAGAAATTTCATGTCCAAGACTTTTATCTTATTACTGGAAGAGTTCAAAGCTTTAGCTCCAGGAATACAAGAAAAAAAAAAATGTAAACCACCTAAATAGCCAGTAATAGGGACATGCTTTAAAAATATGATGAAATATTATGATCAGTAAAAAGAATGTGTAGAGGAACATTTAAAGACATGGATAGTCACAATATAGGGTTAAAAAATACGAGTTGTGAAATACTATATTAACTGTTTAGTATATTGTAAAAAAAATACAAATTGCAAAATAATTGTCCTGTGTGATCTTTTTTGTGGAGAATTACCTACTCTTGTGTGTTGCTGGAGTGCCTGTATATAAATGTAAAGGAACAAGACTAAAAAGAATATACTCTCAAGTAAGGATATTTTCCCCCTCTTTTTGCTTATTAAATATCATGCCATAAAAATACATTGTTGTTTACTAGGAAAAAAATCAGCTATTTTATTTATAGAATGAGTAGAAAAATCGCAAAACAAAATATACAATTCCTACCTTTGGAAGATCCTTCTTTTTTAAAAGAACACATTAGTACGTTTGTTCTCTGTTTTGGTCACTAGAGGTCGCTAAAGTCATAAAGATGAACAGCCACCCTCCCCCCCCTTTTTTTTTTTCTTCTTTTCCGTTTTCATTTTGAGTTACAGAGGGATGGTTCTGGCCTCTCCTGTTAGGCAGTTTTGAAGCATTTACTGGAAGACCTCTTGCTGCTTAGACTTAAGGAGAGTAAACTGTTTGGACTAGTTTTTTTCTAACATTAAATATTCCCTGAAACAGACAGCCATCTATCTATGGGACTATTCAAAACAAATGGGTGTTTCTGGAGAATGTGATTTATTTCCCCCTCTGATACCAAAGAGCCTCTTGGCTGATTGAGTTCTGAGCCATGCTGTGGAGACAGAACCACAGAACACCCAGCAGCAGGCACACACCGCTTCAGATGAAACACCATGGACCATTTCAAGGAAAAAACGTTGTGCCTTTACTGGTAACATGTGTGGTGTAGGAGGGCTTCAGTGAAGCAGAACATTGAAGAACACCCATGGCATCTTTTTGAATAACAGACCACACTACCTTTTCGCATGGTAATGATCCTGCATTTTTTCAATTCAACATAAGCCCAAATACCCAGACCCTAAAATTACAGAGAGGAAGGGAAGATTCAAAAACTACCTTAGAATCCTGCAAGCACTCAAGGAAACTCTGTCTCACTCCAAAGGCTTCATCAAGCAGAGAAAACAAGATGTAATAACTAATCTCAACTTTCTCAGCCTGCTCCCATTTCAGGAATAAAAGACCAGGTTTCTGTAACTGAATAAGATGAGGCATGTGGAAGGTGTATGCTTGTCAGGAGTTACGTGTGGTGGACAAAGATGTGATAATTGGTGAGAAAACTCTCATATTTTCAATGCTTCAATTACCAAGAGAGAAATGAGTTACCTGGTCCTGCAGATGAGTCTGTGTTTGAATCGGTCTCCCGGCAAAACTAAGCAAACCATTCTTTTCCATAAGAACTCCCAGCGCTTAGATAACTGACAAATCCAAGGTCAAATCTTTGGTACAAGTCATAAACTAGGAGACTTCAAGCCAATATCAACGTGACACGGTTTGCAGGCAGGCTTATTCCTTATTCAGTGGACCTCATTTGACTTTGATCTCGGTTAACTTTGAAGTATCCAAGGTTCCCACTTTCCATAAGCTTTTTTTTTTTTAAAGTTAAATCAGACAGGCAGGCAAAGGAAACCTAAACCTTAAAAGAAGTGAAAACAACGAGACACAGTCAGTTATATATTTTCACTACTTTGTTTAAAGTAGCACATTGCTGTACTTAAAACACTTCACATCACTGAGTTATTTATTAAGCTGTAAATAAAAGTCACATTTTCCACTGTATCTTAGGAGACACATTTAAAAACATGGTATTGGGAACCTGTTGTATGATTCGTGTGAGGAGTTTAGTTAAATGCAAGACTACAGACTGCAGTTCGTGGTGCCCTAGAAACTATTACCAAGAAAGAGCTGTCAACTCACAGGAAATATTTATATAGAAATTCTAATATTGGAGGCCTTATGTCTGTAAGCTGGTCTTTTATGGAATTTCACAGAGCACGTATTCTAAAGTCTACTAGGAACTCAGGTTTGCATTTGTATTTATCAAGTGTGTTTATCAGAGGTATTACCCATACCTCAAACACTAATTAATTTTATTTCACTCTTATTATGTTTCACATATATGGGACTATTTTTCTTATTATAATAAAGGCAAATTTTGTTTGAAATGAAGTACCTATCCACAATCACACACATATACATGTATTTGTGTATGTGTGTTTGTAAACCGTATTTGTGTAAACCATCATTTGGTACAAAATCCGTTATGTATTGTTTATAAAATTTGTCTTAGAGGGAATTAAGAGACAAATGTCCTTTTTGAGAGATTTCAAAATTCAGGCCACCCAGGTACTATTTATTCTCTCTTCTGGAATACCTCACTCACCTAGTCTTCCTCCTTTGTCTAAATTACAAAGTGGAACTTCGGTCTAGTAAAGAAAACAGAAAATTTATGTTATACCGGGTCATTAGCAGAGTGTCCTGAGGACATTTCATATTTCTATTTCAGTTCTATCCCAGCAAGTAGCAAAAGGTATGAGTCACATTTTGGTCATCCAGAAGGACTAAATTCTCTCTGGGGTAAGTCTGGTCTTGCCAAAGTACAAATCTGATCATTACTGGACATGAAATCTGAATAGTGATGCATGTAAGAACTTGGTACAATTGAGTTATCCCTGGGCTTGAGAAACATTCTGAAGTGGAGTGAAAACTTCACATGTCTAGAAGCAAGAGATCCCATTCCTGGACATAGGAAAGAAAGCCAGGAAGGAATTAGCTTACTTTTCTGTGAGAAGTTGAAGGAAGAAACTTTGAAGGACAGAATGTAGAGATAGAACGACGATGTGGATAAAGGTGCCTAAGCCTCTCTTTCTTCTGGATAAAAATTGTTTATGGAATAAGATATCCGACATATGTTAAGGCCCCATTTGGCTTTGACTGTGTTCTTTGGAGTGAGACTGGGGACTACCTTAGTAGGCTGGGATGTCAGAAACACCAGTAGGGCAAACACTGCATTTTGGACTTTGATACATTCAACTTGAATCCTAAAGCTGCGCAATGATAGATAAGTTATTTAACCTCTTTGAGCCTCAATTTCATCATCTCTAAAACAGAGATAATGCATGCCTTGACAGACTGTTGTGAAGATTAGGGGAGAGTCTAATATAATGCCTAGCTTGTGATCAACGTTTAAGAAAAGTTTTGTTTCCTTCCCCTGAAAATTGTAGTATTAAATGATGTAATATTTATAAAAGCGCTTTGTAAACTATAAAGTGCTAATCACACATCATTCATTATCAACGCTACTTTAAACCTGTATTTAATACGCACTTATATCTTTGACAGAACTTCAGGCCACAGTATATGACCTCAAACTGATATAGGAATTCTACCATATAATCCAAAGCTAAATTTTAAAGAATATTCATATCCTCCCAAGAAAAATCATATAATGATTTAACAAAGAACTAAGTTAATTATTTGGAATAACTACCATTTCTCCTCTTCTGAACATCAAAATGCTTCAGAGATAGGTAAGAAAATACGTAGGGTAGGAGCGGAATGTTACTCAGTCAGTCATGTCCAATTCTTTTTGACTCCATAGACTGTAACCCACCAGGCTCCTCTGTCCATGGGACTCTCCAGGCAAGAATACTGGAGTGGATAGCCATGCCTTCCTCCAGGGGATCTTCCCTACCTGAGGATCGAACCCAGGTCTCCTTCATCGCAGGCAGATTCTTTACCATCTGAGCCACCAGGGTCCCATGGAGTGAAGAGAGTAGAGATAAAAGGAAGAACAGGTGCAGTGGAACCTTCTACCAGGGGCTGATCAAATATGGCCTGTGATCCTGATTTCTGGGTCAGCCAAAAATTTCATCCTAATTTTTCTGTCACATTTTATAGAAAAACCTAAAGGAAATTTTTGGCTGATTCAAAACTTTAGGGAACAGAAAACCATTTTAAAATGTAGTTTAATTTGAAAGACTTTTATTTGATACCTACCAGTAAATAGGGATGGGGGACCCTGGTGGGCTGCCGTCTATGGGGTCGCACAGAGTCGGACATGACTGAAGTGACTTAGCAGCAGTAGCAGTAGCAGTAAATAGATATCACAAAATAGTTCTGAGAAAGACTGATGGTTTGGGGTTCAAGAGAGACTTTCTAGGAGTAGCAGGTTATTCTGCAAGTTTCTGTGTGTGTGTGTGTGTGTGTGTGTGTGTAGGAAAAGCTAAAGTTAGGCAATCAAACCATGGGCTCATCCTGGCAAAAGCTGATGTCCCTTGAGAATGAGACCCGGAGGATGCAGTGCCCTGGGAGAACTACCCCCAAGCATGCACTGAAAATAGAAACTGAATGTTTAAGCCACTAGAACACAGAGTATATACAGGCCTCTCCTGTGAGCAGGAAGCATTTGGAATTGGTTAAATCCAAGTTAATACTCTGTGGGATGGCTTCATAAATCAGGGTCCTAATGTACAGTGACCTGTTCAAAGTCTGAGAAGATATCTCAGAAGAATCAAAGTCATAGGTCAATCTGATATGGAATGACTAGGCAGAGTCAGAGGAGAAGACACAGCATCAGGCTGAGAGAACTTGCTCTGGAGTGAGGCCAGCCTGACACCGCCCCGTGCTTTGGGACCCGGTCAGCATGCACAATGGCAAGCTTCAAGGTTTTCACTTAGAAGATGAAGATAAATAAATACATGAGAGCACTGATGGGAGGATGACATGAGAAAATGTATGTGCAGATTTTAACTGCGTCCAGCAAATATAAGTAGCTATGACTATGAAAAATATCATATTAATAAAATACTGACAAAAAAACTCTATCATGGGGGTAAGGGCCTCCAACCGAGGGCCCTTTGTGGAAATATGTGAGGAATGTAGGGGCTGTCCTGAAGAATGCTCTGTGCTAATTTTAACTGAAAGTGAAAAATGACTGCTTAGATAACAAGAACCAAACAAAACGGGAATCATATTGTAATATGTCCGTTGAATGTCTCTTCAGATAATAGTTACATTAGACTAAGTAGAAACAGCCTCGACCTAGAAGGTGCATCTCTTGAACTTGGAAATTGTCTTTGTGGAAATTATCTTTGTGCCCACAGAAATGAAAGCATATATTTGTTTTTAGATCTGGAGAAGGCATCATTTAAAAATATATATCATTATACACTAGTCAGCTAGAAGAGATACATTAAAAATGTTATATTCTAGTAAGTATCTCTAAAATATATTCAGACTTGTACTTGATCTTCATTTAGGTCTTTTTGGTCATTTTGGCCAACAAAATAGATGACCCAGAATAGACATGGAAATCCTATCAGATAATCCAAAGTCAAATGGACTGTATTCATTTTTTTCTGGGAGAAAAATTTTACAATAATTAACAGAAACTCAGTTTATTATTTGAAACAATGACCATCTTTCTTCCTCTGTACATTAGAATGCTCCAATGTAAGTAACTGCAGAAAGACGGGGGGAAACGATGCATCTTCTTTTTCCTCATTGTCTACACTTTGTCTGGCACTGCCATTGGTCCATGCCATATCAATTGTGAAATCTACTTGGAGGGCTGGAGGCAGTTCTTAGAGGAAGGAAAACAAAACCCCAACTACAGTAAGGCCCCTCCATATGAATGAGTTCCATTCTGAGAGTGTGTTTAGAAGTCCAACCAAGTTAGCCTAGGTACCCAGCTAACACAATAGGCTATCTGCCACTGCTTCTGTGCTTGCTTCTAGACGTCCTTGGCTTGAAATAAAGACACTCTACTCCTGTGCTCTATACAGCTCTGTACGGCAAAGTACACAAAAGCACAACCATTTGTAGGGGATGCACGCCAATGACAATGTACTTCAGACATGAGAATTAGCTTTCCTGATTGGACAAGTGAATGCACATTTGCATCTCTGAAAGTTTGCAACTCGAAGGTTTGCATGTAGTGGTCCTATTCTAGAGTGAGTGTTCTATACAAGTAGAAGAAGGAATGAGTATCACTCGGGGCATCACTTTTGATCATCACTCATGATCAACACTGCTGAAATTTGCATCTGCAACCCTCAAACCCTCTTGGATGATTCACTGATATGGTCCTAGAAAGCCAAGCCTTGTTATAGTCAGCAGGTATAATTTGTGGTGGTTTTTTTCATGAAAATAAGTATATTCTCTTATATACAAAATATTAACAATATAGTTTTCAATAGTGCAGCCACAAAAGTAGAAGATACTAGTAAGAAAGTGGGGTTGAATAAACTCAAATTATTAATACTACTTCCAAGAGTCGCAGGTTCACTGTTACAGAGCACAGCCATGGCTAAGATAAGATTGACGATCAAAATGCGAGGAACAGTCTGGGAGAGAGCCGAAGGAGGATCGCACCAAGAGGGCAGCTGTGGAGCTTGAAAGGAGAGGGGGGTGTGAAGAGAAGGGGTAGAGGGTGTGTAAGGGCTGAGATCGAGGGAATAGTCTAAGATGTCCCTCCAGCTTCCAGACTAGTAGACTGTGAGGATGGTGACTCTATTCCGAGATGAGAAAAAACAGAAAGAGAACAAGTATGGTGGAAAAGATAATGTGCTTGCATTGGATAGCTGAATCATCAAATATAACCAAAACTCAAATGGATATTGAGGTCTATTTTTGGGGAATATCCATTTAAAATAAAAGGTGATTCAATATAAAGCTAAATTATACATCAAGAGCAATCAGTGAGATAAACAGGTACAATTTAGTCATGCCACAGCTCTGCCTCTTGTGAGTCAGTAAAATTGAAATGGATGAGACTCCTCATAAGTACAATCAATTTGGAACATAATATATAAATATCTAAAGCATTGAAAGTATTGTTTTTATTTAACAATTGTGTTTGTAAGAGTCTGTTCTAGAAAAAAACTAATCACAGATACAGACAATTGCAAACTACAATAAATAAGACTTCCCTGGTGCCTCATAAAGAAAGCTGAGTGCTGAAGAATTGATGCTTTTGAATTGTGGTTTTGGAAAAGACGCTTGAGAGTCCCTTGGACTGCTAGGAGATCAAGACAGTCCATCTAAAGGAAATCAGTCTGAATATTCATTGGAAGGACTGATGCTGAAGCTGAAACTCCTATACTTTGGCTACCTGATGAGAAGAGCTGACTCATTGGAAAAGACCCTGATGCTGGGAAAGATTGAAGGCAGGAGGAGAAGTGGATGACCAAGGATGAGATGGTTGGATGGCATCACCGACTCAATGAACATGAGTTTGAGCAAGCTCTGGGAGTTGGTGATGGACAGGAAAGCCTGGCGTGCTGCAGTCCATGGGGTTGCAAAGAGTCAGACACAACTGAGCAACTGAACTGATGGTGGCTCAGTGGTAAGGAATCTGCCTGCAATGCAAGAGATGAAGCTGGAGGTGCGAGTTTGATTGCTGGGTTGGGAAGATCCCCTGGAGAAGGAAATGGCAATGCATTCCAGTATTCTCTCTGGAGAATCCCATGGACAGAGGAGGCTGGTGGGCTACAGTCCACGGGGGGGTGGGGTGGGGCAAAAGAGTCAGACGTGACTCAGTGACTAAACAACAACAATTAAAGGAGCAAAAAACTGAGATCAACCTGAGAATCCAATTATTAAATCATGATACATCTATAAGGCATAATATTAGATAGCCATTAACAGTTTTCTTGAAGACTCTAAAATTGTAGGTGTATTAGTTTTCTCTTGCTATACCACAAAGCACACCAAAACCTATTAGCTTAACACAACAGACATATATTGCATGCATGCTAAGTTGCTCCAGTCTTTCCAGTCTTGTCTGACTCTTTGCAGCCCAATGGACTGTAAGCCCACCAGGCTCCTTTGTTCATGGGATTCTCCAGGTCAGAATACTGGAATGGGTTGCCATGCCCTCCTCCAGTGGATCCTCCCAACCCAGGGATCAAACTCTTATGTCTTCTGCCTTGGCAGGCGGCTTCTTTACCACTAGCACCACCTGGGAAAGTGGAAGTGAAAGTGAAAGTCACTCAGTCGTGTCTGACTCTTTGCGACCCCACGGACTATACAGTCTGTGGAGTTCTCCAGGCCAGAATACTGGAGTGGGTAGCCTTTCCCTTCTCCAGGGGATCTCCCCAACCCAGGGATCGAACGCAGGTCTCCCACATTTAAGGAAGATTCTTTACCAGCTGAGTCACAAAGGAAACCCAAGAATACTGGAGCAGGTAACCTATCCCTTCTCCAGGGGATCTTCCCAGTAATTGAACCGGGGTCTCCTGCATTGCAAGTGGATCCTTTACCAACTGAACTGTGAGGGAAGCCCAAACATAAACGTAAATGAGGCCACCTGGGAAGCCTCAGACATAAATTACCTCACCCGGATTCCCAGGATTGGCTGAGACGTGGTTTATCTGATGCCCCTGGTCAAGGTGCTTCCTGAGAGCTCAGTCAGGCTGTCGGCCAGGGTGATAGTTTTTTCAAGGCCTGACTGGGGCGGGAGAAGCCATTCCCAAACTCATACGTGTGGTTATGGGTAGGCTTTCTGGCTGTTGGCTGGAGGCCCCAGTTCCTCACCGGTCATAGTGTTGTGCACAATACGGCAGCCAGCTCCCCCTAGAGTGAGAGAGGAGACACAGAGAGAGAGGCGGCCCGCCCAGTGTGAAACCTGAAGTCACCTATAAGGTAATTTCCGAAGTGACATTCCTTCATTTCTGTCATCCGCTGTTGATGGCACAGGCCAGGCTTGGGACAGTGCATGGGGACTACACAGGGGTACGCAGAGCCGTACGTAAGGATCAATGCGAGACACAGGGGTACGCAGAGCCGTACGTAAGGATCAATGCGAGACACAGGGGTATGCAGAGCCGTACGTAAGGATCAATGCGAGACACAGGGGTATGCAGAGCCATACGTAAGATCAATGCGAGACATCTTGAAGACGAACTACCACAGGAGGACGATGCTGATGAAGCGGGTCACAATCAAGAATACTAAAGAGAATGTAGTTACTCAAAACATGAAAGCCAAAATGTGAAGATATCAGAATATCAACTATGCATATCTCTATTGCAGGACTAAAACAGTTTTTTTTCTCTATAATCCCAAAATTTTAATAATTAGCCTGTATTTTATTCATTAGATTCTTCATAAATGCCAAAGAACCTCAGAAAATAACAGTTTTTATCTTATTTTTTTAATTAATCTTTATTGGAATACGGTTGCTTGACAATGCTGTGTTAGTTTCCACTGTCCGGCAAAGTGAATCAGCCAGACGTATACATATATCCCCTCTTTTCTGGATTTCCTTCCCATTTAGGGCATCACAGAGCACTGAGTAGAGCTCCCTGTGCTATACTATAGGGTCTCATTAGTTATCTATTTCATACGTAGCATCAGTAGTATATATATATGTCAATCTCAATCTCCCAGTTCATCCCACATCCCCTCTCCACACCCCCACACCCCCCGCCCCGCCAATCCCTGGTGTTCTCACCGTCTGTGTCTCTTAATTCTGCTTTGCAAATAAGATCATCTATTCCATTTTTCTAGATTCCACATGCACACATTAATATATAATATTTGTCTTTCTTTTTCTGACTTACTTGACTCTGTATAACAGTCTCTAGGCCCATCCACATCTCTTACAAATGACCCAATTTTATTTTCATTCCTTTTTATATTGAGCTTTTAATGTTAATTATGTTTATATGGACTCAAAGTTGTTCCAATAAAGCACAAGTCATTGACTAAGAAAAGTATTGATGTATTCTACTAATTTAATACAACTGGTTAGTTAACCTTAGGATCAAGAGATTATACTTTGATTTCTTTTTGAAAAGCTACTTCATATTTCCTGGAGTAGGTATTTTGTAGAAATTCAGATATAATAACTGGCTTCTAGGTTGATGACCCTTAAGATGTTTTGCTTTTCAGTTTTCCCACTTCATCAAAGGTACTATGTGCTTAGGCTACAGAATCGCTAACGAAACTTTTAATTCTAAAATTCATCGATTTATAGCAGCTATTTGTTAAAAACTTAAATAAGTACAAGACACAGAGCTTTCTTAGCCAATGGTACGGCAGTCCAACATTCATGAAGAATTTGAAGGTGTTTTTTGGAAAGAAAAGTTGAGGCAAATGTTTATTTTTTTACTTGCACCTTGAAATCTAGGCCTTGCCTCAACACACCAGAAGTTGGCATTTGGAGATGTAAAGGAACAGAGAACTCTTCTGCAGCATTTACAGAGTTTCAATTGCTTGCTACATGAAGTAGGGCATATTTATGGGCTTATTTAGTCCTGAGAAGTGTCTGCAGATACCCCAACCAAGGTCTTCCCTGGTGTTTTAATGTATACTGATACTTCCTTCTGTAGGATATCCACTCTGCTTGTCTTCCCACATGAGAGAGTACAGATGTTCCTGAAAATATCTCTGCTTGGATGCAGAGGTACTTGAAGCAAGATGCTGAGAGAAGGGGACAAAGCTTGGAGGGAGGTGTTGGAGCAAGGAAGACAGCTGGGCAGGGCTTTCCAAGCTCCAGTCACATAAAGCTTTCTCTAGGAAATGCCTGTACTTCCTTTTTTTATGAGACTGGGCTCTTGCTGTTACAGAAGCCAGAGATGTTCTAATCTGCTTTCAATGTTTCAAAATGCAAATATCCCCATTATCATGACACTCTTGGTTGTTCTGTTTGTCTTATTGAGGTCCTAAGATTGCAATTCAATGCATTTCAGTTGGTGAGTGTCCTAAAAAATTAAGCCACTACAACATGTCTGAGAAATAAGAGTGTCTGAGAAATAGTCCTGGAGATACAGTAGGAAGGTCCAAAGAAAAAAGAAGACTTGTTCTGACCCCCAGCAAATAAAATGAATGAGTGACTACAAAATCTAGTCACCAAAGCTCTATAAACATATCTGAAAGTGCTACTCAAATGATAAAGCTATGCCATTGTGAAAACAGGATTCATGATCAGGACTAGTAAGTAATATAAGTGATGACAAGTGCAAATAAAGAGTTAAATGTTTAATAACCTGTGGTTTATTGCACTCTTGAGGGTAACAGGGTGCTTCCTTGAAGATGGGAAGCACTGAAATCTACCTCCAGGGAGCTACAGATTTACTAGAGGGGAGAAATGCCTTGAGGCTATTGCTGTCAAATAACTTTGTTTGACAAAGTCAAAGAGACAAATTTAGAAGTCCACATTTACACTGAGATGATGGTGGCTTCCCCAGTGGCTCAGGGGTAAAGAATCTGTCTGCAATACAGGAGATGTGGGTTCGATCCCCAGGTCAGGAAGATCCCCTGGAGGAGGAAATGACAACCCACCCCAGTATTCTTGACTGGAGAATTCCGTGGACAGAGGAGACTGGCCGGTTGCAGTACACAGGGTCTCGAAGAGTTAGATATGACTGAGCGACTCCAAGGCGTGCACACACACTGTGATGATAACATATTCTAAAAAAAGAGGGGGACTGAACTCTCAAAATAGCATGGAAAACAATACACACAAAGTAATTCAGATTGACGTTTGTGGGCTAAAACACATCTGTTCCAAAGCAAGCACAGTAGGGCTTCTAGGCATGTATTTCTGCTAAACCAAACCAAATCCGTGTGCCAATGAATGCAGAAACTTCTTGGCCATGGTCAAATCACAAGGCAGATGGAGAATCCATAAAGATGAGTCTGAGAAACAAAACCCCACTGGTCTCATCTTTCCCCAACTCTTTTCCAAAGGACCACCTCCTGCCTCTAAGCTTAAATAAAATGAATGAAAAATGAACACAGAGTAAGATGGTCACATCCACCAAAACCCATTTTTCCTCTTCCACAATGAGGCATCATTGCTGAGAGGCAACTGCTCAGTCAAGAGTGACAGTTCCCCAAACCTTCTTGTATATTGGGGCAGCCACACAATTATACAGTTTTCTCATGACAGAATATGTTTGTAAGTTGTTTCTGAGTTGGCTTTATAAGTAGGAGTTACACTTTCTAGGCGGTGCTTGTAGAAAAGAACCTGCCTGCCAATGCAAGAGACACAAGAGACACAGATTTGATCCCTGAGTCGGGAAGATCCCCTGGAGGAGGGCAGGGCAACCCACTCCAATATTCTTGCCTGGAGAATCCCATGGGCAGAGCAACCTGGCGGGGTACAGTCCCGTAGCGTCTCAAAGAGTTGGACACAACTGAAGTGACTTAGCACATGCGCGTCTTTTCTACACTTTTTCCCTTTCCTCCAGCTCAATGTGGATAATGGTGATAAGATCTAGGGATGGTGGTCTCTGATTCATGACATGGAGGAAACTCACCCACTAGGTAGAAGACAACATTTCAAATGACTGAAAATAAGCATCTATTAGATTCAGTTCAGTTCAGTTCAGTTCAGTCGCTCAGTCATGTCTGACTCTGCAACCCCATGAATCGCAGGATGCCAGGCCTCCCTGTCCATCATCAACTCCTGGAGTTCACTCAGACTCATTTCCATCGAGTCAGTGATGCCATCCAACCATCTCATCCTCTGTCGTCCCCTTCTCCTCCTGTCCCCAATTCTTCCCAGCATCAGAGTCTTTTCCAATGAGTCAACTCTTCGCATGAGGTGGCCAAAGTATTTCAGTTTCAGCTTCAGCATCATTCCTTCCAAAGAGAACCCAGGGCTGATCTCCTTCAGAATGGACTGCTTGGATCTCCTTGCAGTCCAAGGGACTCTCAAGAGTCTTCTCCAACACCACACTTCAAAAGCATCAATTCTTTGGCGCTCAGCCTTCTTCACAGTCCAACTCTCACATCCATACATGACCACAGGAAAAACCATTGCAAATTTAGGGTTTGTTTCAACATCTGTGTTACCTCCATTTGTAAATAGCTGAGTAAAATTTTTGGTGACCAGGATTTGGGGGAAATACTGAAACAGATTTGTAGTCATTTTGGGCTAGAAGAAATGTCAGAGATACTTCTTGCTTTTTTAATTTTCAAAGTCTGGTTTTACAGTACTAAAAAGAGGACTCTCCTTAAAGAAATCAATACAACTTTTTTGCCTTTTTGATGTATGAACTGGTCCCTACTTATCCACTCAAAAAGCCAAGACAGAAGCATTTGTTAATAAAGGCATTTACAGGTAGTCAGATCAGATCAGATCAGTCACTTAGTCGTGTCCGACTCTTTGCGACCCCATGAATCGCAGCACACCAGGCCTCCCTGTCCATCACCAACTCCCGGAGTTCACTGAGACTCACTTCCATCGAGTCGGTGATGCCATCCAGCCATCTCATCCTCTGTCATCCCCTTCTCCTCCTGCCCCCAATCCCTCCCAGCATCAGAGTCTTTTTCAATGAGTCAACTCTTCGCATGAGGTAGCCAAAGTACTGGAGTTTCAGCTTCAGCATCATTCCTTCCAAAGAAATCCCAGGGCTGATCTCCTTCAGAATGGACTGCTTGGATCTCCTTGCAGTCCAAGGGACTCTCAAGAGTCTTCTCCAACACCACACTTCAAAAGCATCAATTCTTTGGCGCTCAGCCTTCTTCACAGTCCAACTCTCACATCCATACATGACCACTGGAAAAACCATAGCCTTGACTAGACGAACCTTTGTTGGCAAAGTAATGTCTCTGCTTTTGAATATGCTATCTAGGTTGGTCATAACCTTCCTTCCAAGGAGTAAGTGTCTTTTAATTTCATGGCTGCAGTCACCATCTGTAGTGATTTTGGAGCCCCCAAAAACAAAGTCTGACACTGTTTCCACTGTTTCCCCATCTATTTCCCAAGAAGTGACGGGACTGGATGCCATGATCTTCGTTTTCTGAATGTTGAGCTTTAAGCCAACTTTTTCACTCTCCACTTTCACTTTCATCAAGAGGCTTTTGAGTTCCTCTTCACTTTCTGCCATAAGGGTGGTGTCATCTGCATATTGAGGTTATTGATATTTCTCCTGGCAATCTTGATTCCAGCTTGTGTTTCTTCCAGTCCAGCGTTTCTTATGATGTACTCTGCATAGAAGGAAACCTCTAAGCAACCAAACCAACTTGACCTCCACGATACAACTGTCTCGTGCTTTCAGAATCTATCGATGCCTTTCCCTGAACTGTGATTGACATCACTGACTCAGCTGTATGTGACTCCACCATCACCCCCACCCCCACCCCGCCCCCAGCCCTCGGAACCGAGGGCTTCCCTGGTGGCTCAGACAGTAAAGAATCTGCCTGCAATACAGGAGACCCAGGTTTGATCCCTGGGTCGGGAAGATCCCCTGGAGAAAGGAATGGCAATCCACTCCAGTATTCTTGCCTGGAGAATCTCATGGACAGAGAAGCCTGACAGGCTACAGTCCATGGGGTTGCAGAGAGTCAGATGTGACTGAGCAGCTAACACACTGTGCCTGGAACCGGGTTGTCAGGCTAAATAAAGATAGTGTAGTAGATGTTTTGCACAATTTGTTTTGCTGCTACTTCTGTTATAAACCTTGAAAAGAAGTATACACTTTTCTGATACTCATGCCTTGCCTTTTACTCATCTTGGTGCAGATTAAGTAGGCTCATTGCAAAAGCATCTAGAAAACTCCCTGTGTAATGTGTGAAGGGCTCTGTGTGGGACAGCGGTGTTCTGGTCTCCTTAGCAGCTTGTAGAAAATATGCTTCTTTGTCCTATGGCTCACCACAAAGCTTAACCTTCCATCCTGACTTGTAACAGCAGCTAGTAAATTAAGGACGAACTAATTCTGTAAGAGATGGGACTACCAGACCACCTGACCTGCCTCTTGAGAAATCTGTATGCAGGTCAGGAGGCAACAGTTAGAACTGGACATGAAACAACAGACTGGTTCCAAATAGGAAAAGGAGTACATCAAGGCTATATATTGTCACCCTGCTTATTTAACTTCTATGCAGAGTACATCATGAGAAATGCTGGGCTGGAAGAAGCACAAGCTGGAATCAAGATTGCCAGGAGAAATATCAATAACCTCAGATATGCAGATGATACCACCCTAATGGCAGAAAGTGAAGAGGAACTCAAAAGCCTCTTGATGAAAGTGAAAGAGGAGAGTGAAAAAGTTGGCTTAAAGCTCAACATTCAGAAAATGAAGATCATGGCATCCAGTCCCATCACTTCTTGGGAAATAGATGGGGAAACAGTGGAAACAGTGTCAGACTTTGTTTTTGGGGGCTCCAAAATCACTACAGATGGTGACTGCAGCCATGAATTTAAAAGACACTTACTCTTTGGAAGGAAAGTTATGACCAACCTAGATAGCATATTCAAAAGCAGAGACATTACTTTGCCAACAAAGGTTCGTCTAGTCAAGGCTATGGTTTTTCCAGTGGTCATATATGGATGTGAGAGTTGGACTGTGAAGAAGGCTGAGCGCCAAAGAATTGATGCTTTTGAAGTGTGATGTTGGAGAAGACTCTTGAGAGTCCCTTGGACTGCAAGGAGATCCAAGCAGTCCATTCTGAAGGAGATCAGCCCTGGGATTTCTTTGGAAAGAATGATGCTAAAGCTGAAACTGCAATACTTTGGCCACCTCATGCGAAGAGTTGACTCGTTGGAAAAGACTCTGATGCTGAGAGGGATTGGGGGCAGGAGGAGAAGGGGATGACAGAGGATGAGATGGCTGGATGGCATCACTGACTCGATGGAAGTGAGTCTGAGTGAACTCCGGGAGTTGATAATGGACAGGGAGGCCTGGCATCCTGCGATTCATGGGGTTGCAAAGTTGGACACAACTGAGTGACTGAACTGAACTGAATGACACTAATCTACATAAGAGAGTTGGCACAGTGTTATTTCTCAGAATTAGGCAAAATTTGTTTAATGTGGCTCGGTCATTAAGTAAATAAGCAAAACAAAGGAAGACAAAAAAAATAAAGGAAGCTGGTTAGAGAAGAAATGAACCATATGTTTGATTTTGTCTGCTGTCAGCCTCATCTTTCATGATTCTTTCTTTGATCATATAGAAAGAAGATCTATCACAGATGTTTACCCAACCAATACGAACCAATGAGACAAAGCCATTTTGAAAACTTTTTACTGATACAAAATACATATATTGAAATGCATATTTATCATAAGCGTATACCTTGATGAATTTTTCACAAACTGGAAAGACTTGTGAAGTCAGCACCCAGATCCAAAACAAACATGACCAGGGATCTCTGGTCATGCAGTAGATAAGGATCCACCTGCCAATGTAGTGGACATGGATTTCATGCCTGGTCCAGGAAGATTCCACATGCTGTGGATCAATGAAGTTCGTGCACCACATTTACTGAGCCTGAGTCCTGCAACTGCTGAAGCCCATGTACCTAGAGCTGGTGCAACAAGAGAAGCCATCACAGTGAGAAGCACGTACACTTCGGTGAAGAGCAGGCCCTGCTTGACTAGAGAGAGCTTGTGCAGAGCAGTGAAGACACAGTGTGACCATAAACAAATAAAAGGTAACCAGCCCCCTAAACACCCTCCCCTGTTCCCATCTAGTCATAAAGTCACTATCCTGAATTCCGACAGCACAGCTTACTTTTTCCTCTTTCTGCAGTTTATACCAATGGAATCATACAGTAGGTACTTTTTTTTTCATATCTGACATTTTGTTGACTCTTTTTTTTTGGTAAGAATTACCCTATTGTGTATACCTGTAGGCCATTTATTCTCAATGCTGTATAAAATTCCATGGAGCAAATATGTCACAATTTATTTATACACTGATAGACATCTGGATAATATCCAGTTTGGTTTGGGACTACTACGAATAGCACTGCTATGAACATTCCAGTGAAGAAGTCTTTTGACAAAAGCAAGTACATATGTATTTGTGTCTATAAATATATATATATATAGAGAGAGAGAGAGAGGAATTAGTTGAGTGCTGAAGAGTTTTACAAAGTGGTTGTATAAATTCACACTACTACAAGCAGTGTGTAAATATTTGAGTTGCTTCTATCTATGCCTATATTTGGAATTTTATATGTCTTTATTGCTTTAGTCAGTTTGTCGACTGTTTAATGGTATTATATTGTACTTCAATTTGCATTTTCTTGGTTACTAATGAACCATGTATACTTGAGCATGTTTTCACAGACTTATTGGCCACTTTGACATCCCCTTTATGAAATACCTGTACAAGTCTTTTAACCCATTTCTCTACCGAGTTGTCTATGTTTTTCTTATTGACTTGTTGGAGTTCTTTATAATCTCTAAATAATTATCTTTTTCTTCCCTGGTAGGTTGAAGCTTTACTCTCTTAATGTTTTCCTCTGATGAACCTAAGTGCTTAATTTAATTCTATTGAAAAATTTTTATTGAAGTATGGTTGATTTACAATATTATATTAATTTCAGGTGTATAGCATAGTGATTCATTATTTTTATAGATTATCTTCCATTAGAAAGTATTGCAAAATAATGACTATTATTCTATTTTGTAAAATATATCTTTATTGCTTATCTATTGCACACACAGTAGCTTGTATCTTTGAATCCTCTACTCCTGTCTTGCCCATTTTCCCTTCCCTCTCCCCACTGGTAAGCCCTAGTTTCTTATCTATATCTGTGAGTCTGTTTCTGCTTTTGCTATATATATTCATCTGTTTTATTTTTTAGATTCCAAGTGTAAGTGATAACACGCAGTATTTGTTTTTCTTCGCCTGGTTTGTTTCACTAAGCGTAATATTTCCTAGGTCTATCCATGTTGCTGCAAATGGCATTATTTCATTCTTTCTTAAAAGTAATTAATTTATTTTTGACTGTCCTGGGTTTTTATTGTTGTCCACAGGCTTTTCTCTAGTTGCAGCAAAAGAGGGCTAATCTCTAATTACTGTACACGGGATTCTCACTGTGGTGGCTTCTCTTGTTGCAGAGCACGGGCTCTCGGGCACGCAACTTCAGTAGCTGTGGCTCCTGGGCTCAAGAGCACAGGCTCAGTAGTTGGGGCACACGAGCTTGGTTGTATCACAGCATGTGGGATTTTCCCAAATTAGGGATCAAACACGTATCCCTTGTATTGACAGACAAATTCTTTACCACTGAGCCACCAGGGAAGCCCTATTTCTTTCTTTTTTGTGGCTACTATTCCATTGTATATATGTATCACATCTTCTTATCCATTTATCTGTTGATGAATACTTAGGTTGCTTCCATATCTTGGCTATTGTATGGAATAGAATACAATATTCCGTACAATGAGCAGTGCTGTTATGAACATTGGGTGTGCATGTATCTTTTTGAAAGAGTGTTTTCTTTGTTCCAGATATACACCCAGGAATGGAGTTGCTGAATCATATGGTAGGTCTATTTTTAGGTTTTTGAGGAAACTCCATATTATTTTCTGCTGTGGCTAAACCAACTTACATTCTCACCAACAGTGTACCAGGATTCCCTTTTCTCCACATCCTCATCAACATTTGTTATTTTTAGATTTTTTGATGATAGCCATTCTGAAAGGAGTGAAGTGATACCTCATTGTGGTTTTTATTTGTATTTCTCTAATATTTAGCAATATAGAACATCTTTTTCTTGAGTCGGTTGACCATCTGTCTGTGTTCTTTTGAAAAATGTCAATTCAGGTCCTCTGACCAGTTTTTGACTGGGTTGTTTGGTTTTTATATTGTCATATGAATAAATTGGTGTCATATTGTTAAATATTTATTACCTCAAAATGCTGTTTTCTGGCAGACCAGCTTTAGATTTAAAGCTGGTTGTGTTATGGTCTGGGGTTTTCCAGTAGTCATGTATGGATGTGAGAATTGGTCTATAAAGAAAGTTGAGCACCGAAGAATTGATGCTTTTGAACTGTGGTGTTGGAGAAGACTCCTGAGAGTCCCTTGGACAGCAAGGAGACCAAACCGGTAGATCTTAAAGGAAATTAGTCCTGAATATTCATTGGAAGGACTCATACTGAAGCTGAAGTTCCAATACTTTGGCTACTGGATGCAAAGAACTGACTCATTGGAAGAGATGCTGATGCTGGAAAAGATTGAAGGCAGGAGGAGAAGGGGATGACCAAGGATGAGATGGTTGGATGGCATCACTGACTCAATGGACATGAGTTTGAGCAAGCTCTGGGAGTTGGTGATGGACAGGGAAGCCTGGCGTGCTGCAGTCCATGGGGTTACAAAGATTCAGATACAACTGAGGGACTGGACTGAACTGAACTGAGAGCTAAAGCAGAGTTTCTAAAAGTTTTTCTTTCAGTCTGATGTCAAGGATTGTGCAGCTAGAATGTTCTTCACTTTGAGGAGCCCCAGATTCATCGTCTATATCTGCTGTCTCCTCTAGTCCCTGGAGAAAGGACCAAGTACCCTAAATAATATTTGTTCCTTTTTAACATTTCCATCCTAGTTAATTACAGAAAAAGTTTATTATGCAATAAAGTGCTATAAACAAACAAACAAAATTGTCACAGGAAATACCTCCAAGAATTACACAGGACTAAAAATAAGGGATTGCAATGTTTTGCTTCCAGACATGGAAAGATTTGTTTAACCAACCATTGCGTGTGCGCTAAGTCACTTCAATCATGTCCGACCCTTTGCAACTGTATACACTGTAGCCCACCAGGCTCCTCTGTCCATGGGATTCTCTAGGCAAGAATACTGGAGTAGGTTGCCATGCCCTCCTCCAGGGAATATTCCTGACCCAGGAATCGAACCCACGCCTCTTAAGTCTCCTGCATTAGCAAGTGGGTTCTTTACCACAAGAGCCACATTTAAATGTTAGTGTATTTGGTTAAATAGTCAGCAACTCAACAGTAGATCCAGTTTTATTCATCTTTACTAGCCTTCATGATTCCTAGCACATTGCTGCATGTGAAGTCCACACACAATATATACTTGTGGACTTGGATTTTTGAAACTGTACAGTGTGAGTTTAAAGTCATCTCTTCTTCATTTTCTATGTACCTAGAACTTGGAAAATGGATCTTTTAGTTGTAACCCTTTCTCTCTAGATTTGTTCTTTTGCTTAAGAAAAAAGCGATAGAAAGGAAAACAAACTCAAAACATTAAAATGATTTCAAGTCCTGAATCTTTCCTCTAGGAATGTGTAAACAGATAACTTAAGACCTCCTCCTCTTATTTTTTATGGGTTAAATTTTCTCTCAATGTGATCTTGTTTTATTTTGAAATGCAAATATTTTTAAAAGGATACATTGTAAGCAACTGGAAAATTGGTTTTAAGCACATGTGATATAAGATTTCACAAATGTTGAGGGTCATGGTGTTATTTCCATGACTATGAGATTTCATAAACACATCATATAACAGCTCTTCGTGGTTTAGTATCTTTCTGCATCACTGAGGTGGCTCATTAAACACAAAGGTATTTTCTACCCATTACTGTAGATAACTATGCTTTGTTGTATTTAAATGAATATTTTACACATAGATCTATGCAAAGTGTAAATACACCTCCTCGGGTTATATATCTGCTCTAAGCACATCTAGATTGAGCACGGTTTGATCCCAATGAACCTACAGCCAACCCTATGAAGGTAAACTGGTAACACACATAAAATCAGTTATTTTCCCTGTGCTACATTTAGAATATTCACTGCTCTAACCACTGAATTAATAGAAATTTCATTGTCTCTTCAACCTAGGTCAGTATTAATTCTGTTGATTGATCTTTAACATACAGTTGAATTAAAACTGCAGAGGAAAATCTCTTTTTCTTATTAGATTGCTGGGGAAAAAAAAAACCCTCTCATATTCTGTGATATCTGTTTCTCATTTGTCTTTGGAGAAAGGAATGCCAAAGAGCTGCCTTGTTTCCCCCTTCAGACATTCAGAACCTCACCAAACTGCCGTCAAACCAGGATGCACACCCCAACATGTGACTTTTTTTTTGTCCTCAGGATCATAGTCAATAAATTTGATTAGTTTGTAAAGCATGCCAAGCCACCAGCCCACAAAGCAGGTTGAGCCAATATCTTCCCTCACTCCCCGTTCCTCCTAGACCACCAGGGCTCTGGTTTGTATTTTTAAACCTGGGTTAAATTGTGGCATAACCACAAACCATTGTATGCTATTAACAGTGGGGTTCCAGTGAATGACTGACAAACAAAATCTTAGCACACAAAGTCTTCTCCTCTCAATGGTAAACACATGTTATTAATGAAACGTTTCTAACGGGCCGAGGCAGTTTGAAGTCTGTCTTGACTGACAACACTGTATTTTGCTATCTGGGCTAAACAAACAAAATAAAACTTTGAAAAATAGTACTATAGAAGAATCTGTTTTGGTGCATCACATAGATATCATCGGCCGCTCTGAATTCTAAATTTAACTTCCTCTCCTCCAAACCTGGATTAGAGGGTAATATTCATATTTCTACAGGGTTCAAAGACAGTGGATAGTTCCAACATCTTTCTTAAGAAGATCTGGATGGTGTTATTCATCCAAGGGTCTTACATGGGTCACAGCAGGGAGATCCAGGTGAATATCAATTTATGTGCAGTTCCAAGACTCAAATCCAGTTGCTTCGAGAGACTTGCTGCTGGGAGGTAGGATGCTAAATAAAGAACAGATTTGATTCATCCTTAGCTTCCTCTAAGTTCATGAGGTAAGTGAGTGGAGACTTTGTTCAGTATGTTTGATGTTTTCCTTTATCAGTAACACTGGCTTCTTAGTGTGTAGGCATCTATGAAAATAGACAGTGAGTCTTTTGTGTGACTTTTCCAAACTCCTGTTTAACATAAAGGGATAGCAAACCCCAAACCAAATAAAACAACACTGGCGTTGCATTTGAGATGTCTTTGAAACATTCCAATGTTTTGGACCACCAAACTCGAACCCACGATGGTTGCATTGCGTTTTGATCAAATTGGGCAGTGCTGCCTCAGGCTGGTTTGCATTTCTTCCTTCCAATTTACCCTGACTCTGTTAGAGTAACCAGAGAATTACAGAAGAACAATGTGCCGTTAATCTGCTCTATAGCATTCTTTTGAAAAGGAATTGAGTAGCCAGGAGACAATGGCAAGACTCTAATTTCAGAGTGATACCGGTCAAAAGAGTTCCTAATGGCAAATGTTTCAGGGGTAGATTGTCACTGTTTATAACCGCATCAGTGTGGCCAAGCAAAGGTAAATACTTTATGCAAACCACATATCCATGCTATAAATTATTCTTCTCCCTGAGTTAACTGGGTTACTTGCTTTCCACGGAATTGATGAGGTCAAAAATTAAGCTGCGTGTACCCTAACATAGTTTAAGGGCAACACTGAAGAAGAAACATCTAGAATATGCACTGAAGGAAAAGGGTGTCAATGAATGAGTTTAACCAACCCCACCCACTCTTGGTTTCTTTTCTGGTCTCTGTTCCATGATGCCTTATTCCCAACTACATTGCAGATCCTGCTCACAGCGCCATACTCTTTGCACTGTTTGCTGAACCCAGGGTAGGCAAGGCGTGAGCTAAGAAGCTGGAAGGAGACTCGAGGAGCCATAGGAAGTGCAGACGCATTTCTTCTCTCCTGGCTGGCATGGCAGCCTTAACACAGCCTCTCTCCTGGCTGATGTAACAGCTGTAGCAGCAACCACAGCATGACCATAACATAATCTCACATAACATAACCATGATGCCACTCCAACGTAGCCCCAATGCAGCAGCAGCCAGGGCTTTCATGGTAAAACTCATACAGACCTATTGCACAAGTAGCCCGTGACCAAGCAAGGACCCCGTGACATGCACACTCAGCGCTATAAGTGATCTCAGCCGTTATACAACCATGCAATCACTGTTTACAGAACATGGGGCGAGAGAGTGTGAGAGCGCGGGGCAAGAGAGCCTGACTGGCACCATCTTGTTATTTTCCCCACACCCACGAAGAGGATGGTCTCTGTATTCGGCCTTCCCCTTGCCCAGTTAGCTTGCCTGTGACCATCCCCATTGCCTGTGTGATCCTTCTACTTGCTGCAGTGGTCCTTACTGCTGAATTTTCTTAGGAGATGGGAATCCTGACACCATTATTTTGGTGCCCAGAATCTTCTTGCTCTCAGGGTCTGTAGAATCCTAACCTGCAAAGCAGACTCTTCCAAATGAAAACATTCTCCCCTTCCCACAGTGGTGGACTTGATCATTTAAAAATCCTCAGTTCAAAGTGGTAATGATGAATGCAAACCCTCTGAGGGTGTTTTTTCAAAATAGAGTGCGTGGACAGACCAAGCCTGAAAACACATTCACAAGTGAGTAGTAATTGGCAAACATTGAAGACTACATAAAGAATAAAAGCGGGCTGCTAGCTGTCCCTTCCTACCTTAGCCCATGGTTGAGTAACTGCTCCAGTGCTGCCTGGAGCCCATTTAATCTTCTCTACCTGAATTCCTTGTGTTCATAAATTATACTTTATTTACTCACAATCCCATTTCTCTGTAAAATAAAACAAAAAACTCCAAATTCTTTGGAGTTTGACTGAAGAAGCTTGCTCTCTATTTATTTGATTTGACTAGTAGAGAAAAATGAAGGATGTCTCTATGTTTTATGATAGAGAATTAAAGAATTCCAGAATTTTACAGCTGGTAGGGCCTCAAGGAACTCAAGCCAGAGAAATTTAAATGATTCATAACAGAATGAAGACTAGGACCTAAATGTCTCTGACTTTTCAGTTCTTGATGCTTATATGGTATCATGTATTACAGTACAAATTATATTGTGTAAAATTTTAAAGCAGGCTATTTGTAACATATTTAAAGTAAAAGTGCTTATGTTATTCGTAACTTGATTGAATAATATAAATCATGATATGCATATATACATAAAGTCTTGGGGAATCAGAGACTTAACTTTAAGTATACTTTCAATTTGCTCTTTTAAATTTGATATGCTTACAAATTTCAGGATAAGCAAAAGCTTTTGTGTCATCATCTCAGTATTAGGAAACTAGCCACAGTAAAACATCAATATCCATTTCATCCTTGGGTTTTAAATTGATGAGTGCTCTATTGTAAAATTAAAAATGAATTCAAAGATTTAGCAGAAGATGAGCCTGGATGAGACAAATGTTCCTTCCATGAGTAATTCTCAGATCTTAAACTAAATGAAGCACTACAGCATCACTGCCTATTTTATTCATTCATTCATTTCATAAGCATTTGTGAAGTATTTATTCTAAGCCAGATACCATGCTAGGCACTGAGAAACATACAAAGTGGCATTTATGCCTGGGCAGTGACTGTTATATCCTAACCATTATTTGTATTCTCCTCTTTTGTCAGGACGCACAACTAAACTGCGCTTTGGGCTCCGTTACCATGTTCTGGCCACAGAATGAAAGTAAAAGTGTTATGTGCCCCTTTCTATAAACAGGCCTGCTCTATAAATATATTCCTCATATGATTCCCGCATCTCTCTCTGTCTCATCTGTCACATACATGGAGAGGACGCGAAGGACCTAACAGAGAGAGGGGGATTGCAAGAAAATGGGAGCTTGGGTTCCTGAGCAGCTGAGTAAAACAGAGGTTCTTCCCATCACCATAAACCTACACTGGACTCTGACTCCAGCAAACAGTAAATTTCATTGTGTTACATCACTAAGATGCATTAACTGTTTGTTAGAGCAGTTGGTCAGCTATCCCAGTTTTGCTACATGTATAACAGCAGCATAATTAGTGGCTTGAGACAAACACTGTACTGTGTGTTGGCAATTTGGACAGGGCTCAGTAATCTCTTGCGGGGCTTCCCAGATGGTGCTAGTGGTAAAGAACCCGCCTGACAATGCAGGAGACATAAGAGACGTGGGTTCAATCCCTGGGTCAGGAAGACCCCCTGAAGAAGAAAATTGCAACGCACTCTAGTATTCTGGCCTGGAGAATCCCATGGACAGAGAGCCTGGCGGACAAACAGTCCATGGAGTCGCAAAGAGTCGGACGCAACTGAAGTGATTTAGCATGCAGCACAGAAATCTCACTGCTGGGCACGTTGTCGTTGCTTTTCAGTAGTTCAGTCATGTCCAACTCTTTGTGACCCCATGGACTGCAGGACTCCAGGCTTCCCTGTCCTTCACTATCTCCTGGAGCTTGCTCAAACTCATGTCTATTGAGTCGATGATGCCATCCGACCATCTGGTCCTCTGTTGTACACTTCTCCTCCTGGTTTCAATCTTTCCCAGCATCAGTTAGCTCTGTTTAAGTTAGCAAAAAGCCTTAGAGCTCATATAAAATTACTGTGTGCCACAATCCCAACCACCACTAGATGAAGACGCTGAAACTGAGGATTAGTCTTTCCTGATGTTGAGGCTTTATTCTTGATATTCCTCTAAAAAGAGACCAAAGTAATTGTGAAGATGCCTTGTATCTGCAGAATAATCGCAAATTACCATGGTCACATCAGCACAAAAGCCAGATTCTTCAGACAGATCCAAGAGGTTTATCTCCTGTGAGAGGTTGCTCAGAGACAGGGAAGCAATCTCCTCTGTTCCAATTACTATTGCTTCAAAATAAATCAGCTTGAAATGTAGCAGCTGCAACTACTTTTTATTATCTCATTGAATTTGGTGGGTCAAGAATTCAGACGGGGCACAGTTGGTACTGCTCCATGTTGTCTAGCCTTCAACTGGGGAGACCCAATGGCTTAGGCCTGAAATCATCTAAAGACCCATTCACTCATGTCTGGAGCCTGGACTGGAATGGCTTGAAAATGAGGATGGCCGACTGGAGATTCTACACTCCTACCTCTCTGTGTGGCCTGGCTTCCCCACAGCATGGCTGCCTCAGGGTTGTCAGTTTCAGGCACCAAAAGCCAGTGTTCTAGAAAAAAAGATAGAAGCTGCATTGCCTTTTTAAAATTCCTAGTTGGTTTTTTTTTTTTTTTAATAATTAATTAATTAGTTTTTGGCCATACCACATGACGTGTGGGACCCTAGTTCTCTGACCAGGTATCAAACCCACATTCCTTGCATTGGAAGGACAGAGTCTTAACTGCCAGACTGTCAGGGAAGGCCTGAAGCTGCATTACCATTTATCGCCCAGCCTTAAGAGTCACACAAGTCGGTCCTGCCATACTCTATTGCTAAAAGAAATCAGTAGGCCATACAGATTCAAGGAGAGGGGACATAGACCTCTACCTCTCAATGGGAGAAGTGTCAAAGGATTTTGGAACCACGTTTGAAAGCCATCCAATTTTTTTTCTCATAGCTTATCTCTAATGTGCATTTCTCCTTTTCAGCTTGAGGACTTTGTTTGTCATTAGTCTGAGGCCCAGGGTGGGGTAAGAAGTAAGGGATGAGGAATATTTGCTCTGACTCATGATGTCGTCTTCAAAATATTTTATCCACGCTATGAGTCCTTTCCATTCACCGACAGCCTGAATGTTTTCAAGCTCAAAAGCCAGAAAGAGGCAGAAAGAACACTCTGCCTTTTGTTGCTGTAGTCTTTCCCTGAGGTAGAAAGTCTTACAGATAAACCTAACTACTAGAAGGGGTGGAAGACCAGAGGGCTAAGGGAAATACTGTGAGAGGGGAAAAAACCAGTTAATATTATTGAATGGAATTTTCTTTTATGTGTTTAACATGTAAATGCTATTCCACCAAACCTGCAACAAAACAAAACAAATACACAAAAATAAATACCTCTCCTGTAATTTTGCTAAGTAATACCACCATTCCTGTTTGGAATGGCCTCTTTCTGTGGGTATAACTTTGTCTCTCTCTTTCTTTTCAACTTTTTCTACAATTACATTTTGAAAGATTATTTTGTCCAATTTAATGAGCCCAATATCCTAGGAATGTTCTAGCAAGTCTAACGTATAGGAATATCTACCCTTTAAAGTATATCAGGGTCTATGGTGAAATCTCTCCTGCTGATCTCATACCATATGTAATCTGAATATAGTTCAGCTTTTCATCCTCTTCACTACATAGATCAGAGATATAAACCTATTTGGGCAAAGTGAGTTATCCAAGGACTAAATTCTTTGAACTCTCCAGAAAAACTCATTGACAGGCTAAGAACAACATGTACAGGTTTTTTTTTTCTTGGGATCTTTCAAGTCAGGAAAAAAAGCTTTTCTAGAAAAATAAAATGTGAATATTGATCAAAACAGATGTTGTTAGCAGTTCTGTAGCTATTTCATTCTGGATTCCTGAGCTATTCATTGGCCTGTAGTGTTTGTACTTTATGCCCATGTCTATTTCTGAGTTGGTTATGGCAAGTGGAGAATCTGAATCTATTAATTACTCCCATTCTTGAAACTGGGCTGGCAGGGGTGAAAAAAGGGGTTAGCTTCCTGGAAAATACTTGACTGCATGACATAGGGATGAATAGCTAGAGACGAGTAAGACTCTGTCATGGAGGAAGAAACGGGGAGTAGATACAACCAACCATATTTATTGCAAACAATAAAAAAAACACACACACACGCAAAACGGAAAACCTGAAGCATGTAGCTGGTGGGTCAGTACCGATGGCACATACCTATAAGCCTAACATTTATTCAAGAGATGGCTAAGCACTGGCTCAAAGAGTGAAGGAATAAACATGTTCGTGCTGCTGATTCGGAGAAGGCAATGGCACCCCACTCCAGTACTCTTGCCTGGAAAATCCCATGAACGGAGGAGCCTGGTGGGCTACAGTCCATGGGGTCGCTAAGAGTCAGACACTACTGAGCGACTTCACCTTCACTTTTCACTTTCATGCACTGGAGAAGGAAATGGCAACCCACTCCAGTGTTCTTGCCTGGAGAATCCCAGGGACGGGGGAGCCTGGTGGGCTTCCGTCTATGGGGTCGCACAGAGTCGGACACGACTGAAGCGACTTAGCAGCAGCTGCTGATTGGACTCTGTACAACATCAGGGTAAAGGGCAAGGCAGCCAGTGAAGACACCAAAGTGGCCAAAGAGCTGCCTGCCAGCTTGTAGAGATTATCCAGAGGAAAAGTGAATTTCTTGATTGTTGATGTAGACAATACTAGCCTCTTGGGAAAATGATACCTGCTAGATTCTATATCAGCAGAAAGGAGAAAGTGTACCTAGTCTAAAGATACTAAAGGTAGATTCTTACTCCTATTTGGTGCAAATTCATATACATCGATGGCTACATACTTAAACCTATCTTAGACAATTTGGGCTTACAAATAGATCTACAAACAAATGGACAAATGGTCTTTGAGAATTGAACGTGCGGTTTCATATATGTGGGGCACTGTTCTTTGCTTCCGAGCTGAGTGGATCTTTGAAACACCAGGCCCTTTCGGCAAGTGTGAGGCACCGGTGTTGAGAGGCTAACATTTGGGAGCCATTTTTCTTTGGAGCGAGAACAGGAGTTTGAATAAAATCCAGTCTGAGTCAGCTTCTAAACAAAGACGAAATTCAAGTTCACAAAGCTTACTTGCAAGCCGCTTATTTATATGTTTTTAACATTTGCCTTAAAAAGAAACATTGGTCTATAACTTCGTGAAATGCTGAGTTGAATACTCAGCAGAAGCAAACTTACACTGCTTTCAAAACTTGTCTTCCAAGCGGGGCTGGCAGCAGTGCTATGGTGACCATCCAGTACACAGAGCCCTGGAAGCCCTCCCCCTGGGGCGTTAAGGATCTTTTGTCCTTGGACAAGTCACTTCACTTCTTTAGGTCAGAGACTCACTTATTGGACAGCGTGCCCAAGGCACGGAAATATGTTGTTGTTGTTGTTTTTAATTGTATTTTATTTTTAAACTTTAGAATATGGTATTAGTTTTGCCAAACATCGAAATGAATCCGCCACAGGTATACCTGCGTTCCCCATCCTGAACCCTCCACCCTCCCCCCTCCCCTCCCCTCCCTCTGGGTCGTCCCAGTGCACCAGCCCCAAGCATCCAGTACCATGCATCGAACCTGGACTGGTGACTCGCCTCATACATGATACTATACATGTTTCAACGCCATCCCCCCAAATGTCCCCACCCTCTCCCACTCCCACAGAGTCCATAAGACTGTTCTATACATCAGTGTCTCTTTTGCTGTCTCGTACACAGGGTTATTGTTTCCATCTTTCTAAATTCCATATACATGTGTTAGTATACTGCATTGGTGTCTTTCTTTCTGGCTTACTTCACTCTGTACAGTAGGCTCCAGTCCCATCCATTTCATTAGAACTGATTCAAATGTATTCTTTTCAATGGCTGAGTAATACTCCATTGTGTATATGTACCACTGCTTTCCCATCCATTCATCTGCCGATGGGCATCTAGGCTGCCTCCATGTCCCGGCTATCACAAAGAGTGCTGTGACGAACATTGGGGTACACGTGTCTCTTTCCCTTCTGGTTTCCTCATTGTGTATGCCCAGCAGTGGGATTGCTGGATCATAAGGCAGTTCTATTTCCAGTTTTTTAAGGAATCTCCACACTGTTCTCCATAGTGGCTGTACTAGTTTGCATTCCCACCAACAGTGTAAGAGGGTTCCCTTCTCTCCACACCCTCTCCAGCATTTATTGCTTGTAGACTTATGGATTACAGCCATTCTGACTGGCGTGAAATGGTACCTCATAGTGGTTTTGATTTGCATTTCTCTGATAATGAGTGATGTTGAGCATCTTTTCATGTGTTTGTTAGCCATCTGTATATGTTAATGGCTATTTTCATCTGACTTTTAGAGTTGAGGAATCTGAGTACAGCTAAGCCACTTGTCACCAGTCGAACACTGAGTCAGTAGGCTAGGAATGGTCTGCATATCCCTTGACTCCTAGGCTAGGACTCTCTTTCTTCTCTTGTGTCTTTCAGAACGTAGCAGTAAACCTGGCTGTGTCTGATGAAAGGGCGTCCACTGTCGGTGCCACCCACGGATAAGCACTTCTGACTCTGTAGCTCCCACCTGGTATTTCTAGCGTTCAAGAAGGCTTTCCCTGTGGACCCCACCTGTCTCGGCATCTCTGAAGTACATTCTACAAGCAAGCACAGGACAGAAAAACATAATTCCTTGCAATGAACCAGTAACTCCTAAAACCCTGAACATGCTCAGAGAAGCATCACTTGGATTAGGGGCTTAAATGCATTAGTCTGAATGATCTGACTGACTTTGCATTATGTAATAAGGGCAAACCTCAGAATGATGGAAGCATTACTTTGCAAAGCTAGCTATAGCTTTCAGAAAGAAAGTTTAGCAGTAAGAGAGATGGCAATGTAAAAAGAAAATTTAATCTTTCAGCTAGCCTCTAATGCAATACAAGACACAGCAAGGCAAGTTCTTGATGTACTTAGGGCAATGGTAATAAAGAGAGGCAATAGGTCCAAGATCCACAATTCCCAGTGTAATTTCCTCCAGAGCAGTTTACAAAGATGGTTCGCTTTCACTGGGCCTTGAAACGCCTATCTCCTATCCTAAAGTGAAAGGTGCTCAGTCGTGTCTGACTCTTTGCAACCCCATGGACTACACAGTCCCTGGAATTCTCCAGGCCAGAATATAGGAGTGAGTAGCCTTTCCCTTCTGCACGGATCAAAGCCAAGTCTCCCACTTTGCAGGCGGATTCTTTACCAGCTGAGCCACAAGGTAAGCCCATCTCCCGTCCTAAGAAACCTTCAGTTATGAAAAGGAGCTCACATCACATGTGAAAAGCCTCCACTTCATCTTTTTCTTTTGTATGGAATACATTTTATACCTGCTTCACAGCTGAGAGAGGTAGAGTCCTGACCTCAGATGGTCACCATGGAGGATTACAACAACTCTCTATTTCATCGGGAGGATATTCAGTCATTAGGTTCTTGGGGTGATAATATTAATACCAGGCTCGCACCAGCCTATTGCTTCCAGAGCCTGAGCATCCTGAGAAGATGGCTCCGTGTGTCAGACCTGGCCTCCTCCTGGACGCTCTCTCCTTCCTTTCCACACATTCAGGGCCAACTGATTCTTCTGACAGGCTCAATACAGTAAGTCCCCTGCAACCTTCAAGTTGCAAACTTTCAGAAGTGTGAACGTGCGTTCCCACTTCCAGTTGTGTAAATTAGTTCATGTGTCTGTGAGATTACTGTACTGCAAGATTAAAAAATGTTTTCTTTGTCTTTTGTGTTTGTTTTTTATGTATTATTTGTGTGAAAAGTAGTATAAAATTATTACAGTACAGTACTATATAGTTGATTGTGTTAGTTGGGTACCTAGGCTAAGTTTGCTAGACTTATGAAAAAATTGGACTTAAGAATGAACTCTCAGAAGAGAACTGGTTCATATATAGGGGACTTACTGTATTGGCTCCTCAGGAGTTAAGTCTTTTTAACCTAACAACTCGGATGTACGTATGTACTTGTGCACGCTCAATTGTGTGCGACTCTTTGTGACCCCAAGGACTGTAGCCCATTAGTCTCCTTTGTCTATGGGATTTCCCAGGCAAGAATACTAGAGTGGGTTGCCATTTCCTTCTTCAGGGGATCTTCTCGACCCAGGGATCAAACCTGGGTCTCCTGCATTGCAGGCAACTCAGAATTGGGCCTCAATTCACACGGGCCTGGCCCTGCCCTTGCCTCTCCCATCCCAATGAGTTTTGACTTTGAGTCTTGGACATGAAATCTCTTCTGATTTTGCTTACCTAGGACCCAGCACCTTCTTCCTCTGCCCTGGTGTTCTCTATCCTCCAGTAGCTGAGAGTATGGGCCGAAGAGTCAGAGAAGCTCAGATTCTGGTCTTTGCTCTGTGTTCATCAATGGAATGACTTCAGGCAGAACTGTTCCTAGGAGGAGTCTGAGTTGCTCACCCACCCAATGGGGACAATAATAAAACTTATCTCAGAGAGTCAGAGAGTTGATATGAAGATGAAATGAGATACAGTATGTAAAGCACTTAGCACAGAGTCCATAAAAACTGCTTCGTAAGCTTAAGCTATTACTATTAATATCAATACAATATGCAGAAGTGTAGCAATTCTATTGCTCTGTGCTTTATTCGAATCTTTTTTTCTTGGGTGGAAATTTATATATTTCTCCAAAGCTTAAGATTTTTCTTAATTAATAGGTCAAATAGCAAGCATTTATGATGTAATTAAAAATGGTGCAAGATGAGGGGGAAAAAAAGGCCTTTTCTCCCAAAATTGGATTGTAGATTGTTTTTTAAGTCAGGAACTATGTTTGAAAGAGTTTTCAGATCTCCTTCACAACTGAGCCAAATGTAGAGTATCTGGGGAGAATGAATAGACTTTTTGATTGGTTTGAAACCAGAGCAAGGTATAAAGTCATATCTTATGACTAGAACTCAGCTGGAAATTTTGCACCTGCATGCTGAGAAAGGCAGAATAAGTAGTCTTCAGAAAGCAGTGACTGGAAGCCCACTCAACGCAGAGCCCCGTTAACTACATCATGCCTTTAGCCTAGGGCACCCTGACCACTGAGAACAGGACCAGGTGTTTGGCCGGCCCTCAGCTACTATACCCTGTATGCAAAACTCTGCCTTGAAATCAAATGCAAGCTGTCAGAAATGCTCAGAAAGAATCGCTCAGTTGATGAACAAAGTATTCTTCAAAACAGTGTAAATAAAACATTCTTGCTCATCATCTTCGATTCCTAATTTTTTATCAGACTATCTGGCAAGGGTAATACCCCAACAGATATAGCTTTTCTCTATCAGATACTCACTGAGAGACAGTCATCAGGGGTACAAAAAGGAGGAACAAGAGGAGCACAAATCAACCACCAGCAGCAAAAAAACACGTTTTGGGTGTTTATGTGTCTGGAAAGTTTTGCATTTAAACACAATGAAGTTAATAAACACAGATTTATGAAATCCTGTCTTTCATCCACGAACTATGGCAGATTTGAAATACATGGATTCTATTTCTGAGTGTTGAAATTCAAAAGGATGGGAAAATCCCAGGACTAATTCTTAACCATAATCACAATTTTTACTGGTTTGGAGAATTATCTTGACATTTTTCCTCAATTGTATTTAGGCATCAGACTTCCCTGGTGGCTCAGAGCTAAAGAATCTTCCTGTAACACAGGATACACAGATTCAATCCCTAGGTTAGGAAAATCCCCTGTAGAAGGAAATGGCAACCCACTCTGGTATTCCTACCCTGGGAAATCCCATGGACAGAGGAGCCTAGTGAGCTAGTCCACGGAATTGCAAAATAATTGGACACAATTTAGCGACTAAATAACAACAATCCAAGTGTATGTTTTATTCTAGTCTTTTAACTATTAATAAAATAATCTGCACAGTCTATACAGGTTGCCTTGAATGTAGCCAGGGAAAGAAAAGATAAGACTATCAAGCATATTCCAAATGTTATTAGTAATTTGGTAACTTGAATATCTTGTCAAAGATGATCACCAAGAGCATGTATTCTTTGGAGCTGAAATTTTGCTCCAGATATTTAAGGGACAACACTGAAAATTCCAGAAGAAGAAAGTCTTTGCTTGGATTGTGTCTCATTGCCTGGATAAAATGATATTCAGTTATTATTGGCTTTATTGTTTACTGTGAAAGGTAAAGAGTGGATTTTTTTCACATGAGTTTCTGTATTTCAAGTATTCTGATATTTCCCAGATATTTTCATCTATCTTGGTCTCTTTTTATGGTAATGTTATATTGCCTTTGTTGCAAGGAATATCATGCAGTTGATAAAATCAGGTAAAAGACAATTTGTTTTGAAAAACTAAAAAGCTTTGTTTAAAAAAAAAGGTCTTAGTCTAATAAACCTTTCAGTGTCTGTTTTGGAATATCAGAACTGGTTACCTGAAAGAAGAGTTTTACAAACATAGTTCTTTCAAGCTGAGGTGTTTTGTGATATTTAAAGTATTAGATGTAAGCATGTCCTGGTGATGTTGTTTAATGCAAAGGAAGCAAAGCCCCAGACACTCAGCTTGCTGGCTAGCCACCAGGTAGGGGGTGAGACAGGCAGTTCCCAGGAGGCTCCCATATCACCCTATGTGCAATCGTGAGCATCTAAAGCATGCTTCCTTTAGAGGCCATCTCATACTCTTCATGCCAGCCATCTTTATGTGTCCACATGTTTCCTCCTAATCTAACCCTCTCATGGGCCAAATAGAGCACCAGGCAACCCGCCTGGGCTATACTGTCATTGAAATAGTCTGGAGAGAAATGGGATTCAATAGAACAGCACTCCTGGTTTCTTGCCCCTGCCCTTTCACACTCCTCCTCCCAGTCCATTCCTCTCTTTGATTGGCACACGGCATCTTTCAATCAACATGCCTTAAATGAAAAAGCCTAGGGACTTCCCTGGTGATCCGATGGTGAAGATCCTTGCTTCCAGTGCAGGGGATGCAAGTTCAGTCCCTGGTCTGGGAATTAAGATTCCACGTGTTGATCTCACGTGCTGCACATGGTATGGCCAAATAAGTAAATAAAAAGTAAATGGCAAGACTATTAAAAAGTTGGCTGTACTGGGTATTTCCTCTCTTTTCTTCCCTGTCCAAACATTCCGGTGCAGCAATACTAGATACTATGTATCTATATGTTCACAAAGCTGAAATTCAGGGTAGCAGGGCATAAATGGTGAAACGAATAAAGTATCAAATAAACAAACCAAACATCGGTTACATATCTAAGCCACATGCTCTAACCTAGCTCTCACTTAAAGTTGGTATCTTCATCTCCAGCTGACTGACTCCTCTTTCAAATCTTCAGAATTCAGGTAATTGTTCAGAACTCACGCAAGGAAAGGGGGCATCTTCAACTGGGCACCTCCAAATCCTGACAATTATGTGAATAGCTGTAATCCAAATTTTCAAGTTATCCCACCAATTTCCTTGGCCTGGAGATTTTCTAAGATAATGGAGTTTCACAGTAATTCTCAGGTCGACAGGGCTTGAGTCTTTAGTAAGAATCTGGAAGTGTTTCCTTTTGCTTCCTTATCGCTTTTATTAGGTGACATTTTAGTGGCTATAAAATAGTTGCAGTTTGTAAAACTTTATGATTATTTTGTCAGAATTAAGCCCTTTAAAAAAATATCCAATTTTCTACAACATAAAATTTCTCAGAAAAATTCTAGGATTAGACTATTTGTATATTAACTGTGTCTATCTGCAATTAAATTCTTATAAATGATTAGTGTTAGTCGCTCAGTTATGTCCAACTCTGTCCATGGGATTTCCTAGGCAAGAATACTGGAATGGATTACCATGTCTTCCTCGAGGGCATCTTCCCAACTCAGGGACTGAACCCAGGTCTCCTGCATTGCAGGCAGATTCTTTACCATCTGAGCCACCAGGGAAGCCCAGGAATACTGGAGTGGGGAGTCTATCCCTTCTCCAGGGGATCTTTCTGACCCTGGAGATCTTTACCATCTGAGCAACCAGAAAAGCCCCTATCAATGATTGGGTCCACATGTTTTAACTCCAGTTCATTTACTTCACAAACAATTGCTTATCCCATGGTTATTGGAAATCAGCCCCACTGAGTATAAAGAAATGATCGGATTTGCTCATACTCAGTGAAGCTGATTTCCAATAACCATGGGATAAGCAATGTTTTGTGAAGTAAATGAACTGGAGTTAGAACATGTAGACCCTTACTGAATGGGCTTGGAGCCATCACTTCACTTTTCTGGATGTGCTCATCCTACCTGGACCTTGAGAAAAATAACGTCAATTTGCCTGCCTCATAACACTGCTTGGAAGGTCTGGTGATGTGAACATTTGATGAAAAGGAAAGTGTTGTGCAAATTTCTTCACTAGTCCTGTGAAGTCTCGTGACTAGCTCTCCAAGTACCATTTCACACCATTGACCTCTTATTTTCTCTGAGATACCATAATGCTCATTTTCAGATTTTCTTCTACTACTTTGGCTTCTCCTTTAACATCTACTGAGCTGGTTTAGTGGATCCTTTCCTACCAAACCATTCTAGCCAGAGTTTCCCCAAAAAGAGCTAAGAGCTTGCAGGCAGATAGTTTATCTGGGCAGCAATCTTAGGGAGCAAGTTTGAGAAACAGGTTGAGTGCAGAAGGAAAATAAGGAAAGCTGGTGCCAGAATGAGTTGGGCACCACTTGGGAAATTAATCCTAGATCTTGCAGAAGCTTTTGAGGAACTTTATAAAAGGCACCTCGGAACTACCCGGGGATGCAATGGGGAAGCTTTTATCCATCACCTCCTGATCTTCCGTTGGTGATCCTCTGGGCAAGAGGTGCTCTTGACTTTTAGGTTACACTTACATGTGTTCTGCGTGGTTCCTGAGAGTGTTCCAGGCAGCACAACAGGGAAGATCCAGTGTGGGCTGCTAAGAGACTGTGTCAGCTTGCACATGTGCAAATCCTGTAGTAGGGAGCAAGGAACCGGTCACCATGACAGTGGCTGGAATAAGCAAGAGGTGAAGTGAACTAAAGTGGTGCAAAACAAGTGTAAATATATACATATCTAGATATTGAGAGGAGAAGGCAATGGCACCCCACTCCAGTACTCTTGCCTGGAAAATCCCATGGATGGAGGAGCCTGGTAAGCTGCAGTCCATGGGGTCGCTGAGAGTCGGACTCGACTGAGCGACTTCACTTTCACTTTTCACTTTCATGCATTGGAGAAGGAAATGGCAACCCACTCCAGTGTTCTTGCCTGGAGAATCCCAGGGACGGGGGAGCCTGGTGGGCTTCCGTCTATGGGGTCGCACAGAGTCGGACACGACTGAAGTGACTTAGCAGCAGCAGCAGATATTGAGATTCCTAGATCCTCTTCTCAATATATTATACTCTTTCCAAAGTGATCGCATCAATTCTTATAGCTGAAATGATCATATATAAATATGTTATTCCCAAATGTGTATCATTAGCTCAGATTACATTTCTGAATTTCATATTCATTTATTTGATTTTATGGCAAGGCATCAACTCTAGAATATTTCAAGGAATACAGGTACGTGTAGAAGTAACTCTTGATCTTTCCCTACCAATCTCTTCCCTTCCTCATTCTCAGCGGCTTAGCAAATAGTATTTCCAACTGCTTAAGCAAATGCTTTACTTCTCTTTTGCTGTGTAACACATTACCACCAAATTTAGAGGTTTAAAAGAATGATTCAGCTCTCAGTTTCTATGTGTAAGGGATTCAGAAGCAGCTTAGCCTGGTGATTTTGGCTTGGGGTCATCACATTGCAGGCAAGGTGTTGGTGGTCTGCAGCTATTCCAAGGCTTGACTAAGGTCTGGGAGACTCTCTTCCAAGCTGTACCTCTCGTGTGGATCTTAGCAAGAAGCCTTAGTTCCTCGATAGCTGTTGGCAGGAAGCCTCCGTTTCCTGTCACCTGGGTCCCTTCATGGGGCTGCTTTGCCCAGAGTAACTGACCCATGGGGGCAGGAACAAGGTAGAAGCTACAATGTTGTTTTTGACGCTACCTTGGCAGTCACAGGCCATCATGTTTTCCATATTCCACTGGTCACACAGACCAACCCTATCAAGTGTGGAAGCCAGTAACACGGGGTGTGATTACCAGGAGGTAGGGAAAATTGAGGCCCACGAGGGAAGCTGCCGCCTACTGCACGAAACCTGAGTGTAATCTTTGATCTTTCTTCTTCCTAGCTTTATTGTCTCAAGACTTGTTGATTTATCTTCAAAACATCTCTCAAACCTGTTGATTTCCTCTCTCTCTTCACTGCTGTGTCTCCAAGCAAGTCCGGTATAATATCTTGCTTGGACTATAGCCTTCTACCTGGATTTTTTGTCTTTACTCATGCTTCCTTCGAATTTTTTCCTTAGAGTAGCCAGAGTAATTTTTTTTTTGAGGTGCATGCATACACAGCGTGTGTGTGTGTGCGTGCGTGCTGTACTCAGTCATGTCAGATTCGTTGCCACCCCATGGACTGTAGCCCACCAGGCTCTTCTGTCCATAGACTTTTCCAGGCAAGAATACTGGAGTATTGCCATTTCCTTCTTCAGGGGATCTTCTCAACCCGGGGATGAAACCTGCATCTCTTGTGTCTGCTTCAATGGCAGGTGCGTTCTTTATCACTTGAGACACCTGGGAAGCCATATATACATTCTTTTATAGATTTTTTTCCCATTATAGTTCATTATAAGATACTGAATATAGGTTGAATATAGTTCCAAGTGCTATACAGGACCCTGGTGCTGATCTGTTTTATATAGTAATTTAACACTTTTATTTTATTTTATATTGGTGTATAGTTAATGTACAGTGTTGTGATAGTGTCAGGTGTACAGCAAAGTGATTCAGTTGTACATCTATCCATTCTTTTACATATTCTTTCCCTGTATGTTATTATAAAATATTGAGTACAATTCCCTGTGCTATTATACTAGGTCCTTGTTCGTTATCTGCTGCTGCTGCTGCTGCTGCTAAGTCGCTTCAGTCATGTTCGACTCTGTGCAACCCCATAGATGGCAGCCCACCAGGCTCCCCCGTCCCTGGGATTCTCCAGGCAGGAACACTGGAGTGGGTTGCCATTTCCTTCTCCAATGCATGAAAGTGAAAAGTGAAAGTAAAGTTGTTCAGTTGTGTCCGACTCTTAGTAATCCCATGGACTGCAGCCCACCAGGCTCCTCTGTCCATGGGATTCCCCAGGCAAGAGTACTGGAGTGGGTTGCCATCGACTTCTCTATGTTGGTTATCTATTTTTTATTTAATAATATGCAGCTGTTAATTTCTTATGGTATAGTTTCTATCTCTCCCTCCTTACATACCCTCTCCACCAGCCACCATCACACGTATTCTTTTTGACCAGTCAGTCAGTTAGTTCACTTGCTCAGTCATGTCCGACTCTTTGCGACCCCATGAATCACAGCATGCCAGGCCTCCCTGTCATTCACTAACTCCTGGAGTGCACTTAGACTCACGTCCATCAAGTCGGTGATGCCATCCAGACATCTCATCCTCTGTGGTCCCCTTTTCCTCCTGCCCCAATCCCTCCCAACATCAGAGTCTTTTCCAGTGAGTCAACTCTTTGCATGAGGTGGCCAGAATACTGGGGTTTCAGCTTTAGCATCATTCCTTCCAAAGAACACCAAGGACTGATCTCCTTTAGAATGCACTGGTTGGATCTCCTCGCAGTCCAAGGGACTCTCAAGAGTCTTCTCCAACACCACACTTCAAAAGCATAATTCTTCAGTGCTCAGCTTTCTTCACCATCCAACTCACATCCATACATGACTACTGGAAAAACCATAGCCTTGACTAGACAGACCTTTGTTGGCAAAGTAATGTCTCTGCTTTTGAATATACTATCTAGGTTGGTCATAACTTTCCTTCCAAGGAGTAAGCGTCTTTTAATTTCATTGCTGCAGTCACCATCTGTAGTGATTTTGGAGCCCCAAAAAATAAAGTCTGACACTGTTTCCACTGTTTCCCCATCTATTTCCCATGAAGTGATAGGACCAGATGCCATGATCTTCATTTTCTCAATGTTGAGCTTTAAGCCAACTTTTTCACTCTCCTCTTTCACTTTCATCAAGAGGCTTTTTAGTTCCTTTTCACTTTCTGCCATAAGGGTGGTGTCATCTGCATATCTGAGGTTATTGATATTTCTCACAGCGAATGTTGGCAATTTGATCTCTGGTTCCTCTGCCTTTTCTAAAACCAGCTTGAACATCTGGAACTTCATGGTTCACGTATTGCTGAAGCCTGGCTTGGAAAATTTTGAGCATTACTTTACTAGCATGTGAGATCAGTGCAAATTGTGCAGTAGTTTGACCATTCTTTGGCATTGCCTTTCTTTGGGACTGGAATGAAAACTGATCTTTTCCAGTCCTGTTGCCACTGCTGAGTTTTCCAAATTTGCTGGCATATTGAGTGCAGCACTTTCACAGCATCATCTTTTAGGATTTGAAATAGCTCAACTGGAATTCCATCGCCTCCACTAGCTTTGTTCATAGTGATGCTTCCTAAGGCCCACTTGACTTCACATTCCAGGATCTCTGGCTCTAGGTGAGTGATCACACTATTATGATTATCTTAGTCATGAAGATCTTTTTTGTACAGTTCTTCTGTGTATTCTTGCCACCTCTTCTTAATATCTTCTGCTTCTGTTAGGTCCATACCATTTCTGTCCTTTATTGAGCCCATCTTTGCAAGAAATGTTCCCTTGGTATCTCTGATTTTCTTGAAGAGATCTCTGGTCTTTCCCATTCTGTTGTTTTCCTCTATATCTTTGCACTGATCACTGAGGAAGGCTTTCTTATCTCTTCTTGCTATTCTTTGGAACTCTGAGTTCATATGCTTATATCTTTCCTTTTCTCCTTTGCTTTTTTTTTTAAATTTTATTTTATTTTTAAACTTTACATAATTGTATTAGTTTTGCCAAATATCAAAATGAATCCGCCACAAGTATACATGTGTTCCCCATCCTGAACCCTCCTCCCTCCTCCCTCCCCATACCATCCCTCTGGGTCATCCCAGTGCACTAGCCCCAAGCATCCAGTATCGTGCATCGAACCTGGACTGGCATCTCGTTTCATACATGATATTTTACATGTTTCAATGCCATTCTCCCAAATCTTCCCACCCTCTCCCACTCCCACAGAGTCCATAAGACTGTTCTATACATCAGTGTCTCTTTTGCTGTCTCGTACACAGGGTTATTGTTACCATCTTTCTAAATTCCATATATATGCATTAGTATACTGTACTGGTGTTTTTCCTTCTGGCTTACTTCACTCTGTACAGTAGGCTCCAGTTTCATCCACCTCATTAGGACTGATTCAAATGTTTTCTTTTTAATGGCTGAGTAATACTCCATTGTGTATATGTACCACTGCTTTCTTATCCATTCATCTGCTGATGGACATCTAGGTTGCTTCCATGTCCTGGCTATTATAAACAGTGCTGCGATGAACATTGGGGTACACGTGTCTCTTTCCCTTCTGTTTTCCTCAGTGTGTATGCCCAGCAGTGGGATTGCTGGATCATAAGGCAGTTCTATTTCCAGTTTTTTAAGGAATCTCCACACTGTTCTCCATAGTGGCTCACAGCTATTTGTAAGGCCTCCCCAGACAGCCACTTTGCTTTTTTGCATGTCTTTTTCTTGAGGGTGGTCTTGCTCTGTGTCTCCTGTACAATGTCACGAACCTCTTTCCATAATCCATCAGGCACTCTATCTATCAGATCTAGGCCCTTAAATCTATTTCTCACTTCATAAGGGATTTGATTTAGGTCATACCTGAATGGTCTAGTGGTTTTCCCTACTTTCTTCAATTTAAGCCTGAATTTGGCAATAAGGAGTTCATAATCTGAGCCACAGTCAGCTCCTGGTCTTGTTTTTGCTGACTGTATAGAGCTTCTCCATCTTTGGCTGCAAAGAATATAATCAATCTGATTTCAGTGTTGACCATCTGGTGATGTCCATGTGTAGAGTCTTCTCTTGTGTTGTTGGAATAGGGTATTTGCTATGACCAATGCGTTCTCTTGGCAAAACTCTTTTAGCCTTTGCCCTGTTTCATTCTGTATTCCAAGGCCAAATTTGCCTGTTACCCCAAGTGTTTCTTGACTTCCTACTTTTGCATTCTGGTCCCCTATAATGAAAAGGACATCTTTTTTGGGTGTTAGTTCTAAAAGGTCTTGTAGGTCTTCATAGAACCATTCAACTTCAGCCTCTTCAGCATTACTGGTTGGGGGCATAGACTTGGATTACTGTGATATTGAATGGTTTGCCTTGGAAATGAACAGAGATCATTCTGTCATTTTTGAGATTGCATCCAAGTACTGCATTTCGGACTCTTCTGTTGACCATGATGGCTACTCCATTTCTTCTGAGGGATTCCTGCCCACAGTAGTAGATATAATGGTCATCTGAGTTAAATTCACCCATTGCAGTCCATTTTAGTTCGCTGATTCCTAGAATGTCTACATTCACTCTTGTCATCTCTTGTTTGACCACTTCCAATTTGCCTTGATTCATGGACCTGACATTCCAGGTTCCTATGCAATATTGCTCTTTACAGCATCGGACATTGCTTCTATCACCAGTCACATCCACAACTGGGTATTGTTTTTGCTTTGGCTCCATCCCTTCATTCTTTCTGGAGTTATTTCTCCACTGATTTCCAGCAACATATTGGGCACCTACCGACCTGGGGAGTTCTTCTTTCAGTATCCTATCATTTTGTCTTTTCATACTGTTCATAGGGCTTTCAAGGTAAGAATACTGAAGTGGTTTGCCATTCCCTTCTCCAGTGGACCACATTCTGTCAGACCTCTCCACCATGACCTGCCCATCTTGGGTGGCCCCACACAGCATGGCTTAGTTTCATTGAGTATGACAAGACTGTGGTCCATGTGGTTAGACTGACTAGTTTTCTGTGATTACGGTTTCAGTGTGTCTGCTCTCTGATGCCCTCTTGCAACATTTACCGTCTTGGGTTTCTCTTACCTTGGACGTTGGGTATCTCTTCATGGCTGCTTCAGCAAAGCACAGCTGCTGTTCCTTACCTTGGACAACGGGTATCTCCTCACGGCCACCCCTCCTGACCTTGGACCTGGGGTTGCTCCTCTCGGCTGCCGCCCCTGACCTTGGGCGTGGGGTAGCTCCAACTTTGCCTAATCATCAGTTATCAGATTAAATTTTAGGATGACCTTGCCTAACTCCCCAATTTGGTCCCATTCTCTTAATTTCTAGATCTTTCCCAAGTTTGTGACCATTATTAGCATTTATCATTATAAATGTTCTGTGTCTGTTTGACATCCATCTCAGTGGGCAGAATGTTGCCAATTTTGCTCACACGTGTCTATCCACTGACACGCACAATACTTAGCATAGCATAGTTATTAGCTAAACAGTTGTTGAGTAAATGAATGCTTTACCAAAGAAAGTCTTCCTTCTTTCATAGTTTAAACAAAAAGTGGTCCTGTCTCTCTATGTCAAAATTTCCCATGAGATATGAATGACTGTTTATCAAAGAATAAAGAAGAATTCTGCTAAAGGAAATAAAATCTGGGTCACTGTCCTCATTGCTATAAACTGAATTGAACAAGATACAAGCAACCAGAAAGATAACAAACACAAATAGAAACAAACAAGAAGATATTTCAAATGAGGCCACTGAGCTCACGAAGCATGTTGTTCTAGATGAAAATGTCCACGTAGAGCTGTGATACAGTTAAGGAGTTCAAGTCAAAGTGAAAAACAAATGACTTTATGTGGAATGTTTTGCTTTATGGATCATTTATCTATCCACAGTGACAAAACAAAGATAAAGCCAACATCTTCGAAAAGTTCATTGCTTCATCTACCATATTCTGAGCTGCTGCTGCTGCTGCTGCTAAGTCACTTCAGTCGTGTCCAACTCTGTGCGACCCCATAGACGGCAGCCCACCAGGCTCTGCCATCCCTGGGATTCTCCAGGCAAGAACACTGGAATATTCTGAGCATGATGAATCAAAGACAATCTTTCGACAAAACAATCCTTTTTTTCATTCTTAATGGTATCAATCTGTGCTTCCCAGGTGGCAAAGAGGCAAAGAATCAGCCTGCCAATGCAGGAGATTCAGGAGAGGCAGATTCGGTCCCTGGGTTGGGAAGATCCCCTAGGGGAGGGCATAGTAACCCACACTAGTATTCTTGCCTGGAAAATTCCATGGACAGTGGAGCCTAGCAGGCTACAGTCCATGGGATCGCAAAGAGTTGTACACACCTGAGCAAATGAGCACACGCATCAAGCTGAAGGTTCTCATACACAGAAAAGCTGAAATGTTCACACATGATCTTCACACAATAGACCACTCGGGGACCTCCCTAGTGGTCCAGTGGTTAAGACTCTGCACTTCCACTGCAGGGGACGCAGGTTCAATCCCTGGTCAGGGAACTAAGATCCCGCTGGTGCTAAGTGCAGTTCAGAAAGATTAAAAAAAAAAAAAAATCGGCCATTCAGATGAGAGCATTTCAAACTTTCACAAGCTATAGCTTGCTGGAAGAATTTCCCATCCTCTGTCATCACTCGTGTTTTTCACCCACAAACACTGCTTTTCAGCATTATAGAGCTCTTACCCTTTTTTTTAGGAGGATCAGGTTTTTTTTTTTTTCTTTAAAATTCATTTACTATTTACACAATGTCATTTGTGTGACGGTAAAATGCCTTAAAATATTATCTCTTCTCTCCTTCTTTCCTCCATCTTCCCATTCACCTCCCTTCATCCCTTTTAACCACCCACACATCAACCTGGGGCATCCTAATGCATTTAACGATCATTTTTCAAATTCATCCCTGTACAAATTGTTACTTCTATAAACACTTAACGAACCTAGCTGATGAAGGGAGGAAATGACCTGCTTTAAACCTAGGAAGGACCAATTATAACCATTTCATCTATATATAACCAAAATAGATTTCTCTTGCAATTGCTGAAGTGAGAACTAAAACTTCTTTGAGAATATGAACTTTCCGTTTCCTCTATGATTTCTCATAGCTTAAAGAAGCAAACTTTAAAAAAGTTACCCTTCCACGGTCAGTTGAGACCTAACTCCTTGGAATGAACATATAATTTCTTAGAAGGTGATGAAAGAAACAGTAAAAAGAAAATGAATTTCAGCACTTGGTCATATAAAACATCTCTGGAAGCTCTCACTACATCTGCAAAGTTGATCTGGCCTAATGAGCAAGCAAACGTTTCCTTAAATAAAGGGAAATATATATTTTTTAAATTCAATATGCCATTTAAATTGAGTTACAAATACCTTACAGAAACAGCTGAGGGTTCCAAAACAATTTTTTAATGTGTTTCGGAATTATTGATAGAATGAGACCTTAAAAAATATGAAAGAGGACTTGTTGATAGAATACACATGTTACTATGGTGATATTTTTGGATCATACTGTTCGCCAGGAACATGGTGTAATTCTGGCTAATTTCAGTTCCAATTAAATGGTGTTGTGACAAAACAGAAATGTCTCTAGGTCACATCAGTGTGATTTGCACTGGGAAATTACATTATTTTTCATTAGAAACATCAGCTACAAGGCATGACTACACAGCTTCATAAATCTTTATGATTTAGAAATGGAAAAATGCGCTCTTGTAATGTAATCACTATTAACAAGTGTCCTACATTCTCAGGATAGTAGTTTGTAACTAGAAAACAACTTGAAGCTTCACCCTTCTAACTACTACTCCAACACCTCCCTATCAGAGTTCCAATTATTAGTTGCTGAGTCGTGCAGCCCTCCCAAAGAACCAGCGAGGGTGGATTCTGGATCACAGCTTTCTTGAAGTACAAGAAGGCAAGATTTCAGTGCAAATCTCTTAAGAAAATTTTCTCATAGGATAGAATCTAAGACTGTGCTTTATTTGATGTCTTTGTTGGGTTTGCAAAAAACACTGGGGAGATGAGTCTACTGCTTCTGTACAATGGAGTGATGAAAGCCACTGGTCCCACTATTTACTCCATAATATTTGGTGACTGGGTACCTGGGAGCTAATCCAAATGCACACTTACTTGATGTCAATGATGTTCAGAATGTTCAGGTGTTAAGAAGGAGGTATAACAAGATGTTGATTTTAATGGTATTTTTTGCTTCTCTTCTGAATATGGGCTTCTAGATAGCCCTTTATATTTCTCAAGGATAAACTAAACTGGTACTTCCCAATGCCCTGCAGATGGAAGACATAGAAAACAATCATATCTGTACAGCACATCTGGGCAGGTAGATGAAGCTGTTTGAGGCTGAGGTGACCTACTGACCTTTTGAAGACTCCAGGCACAACCACCTCCAGGAGATTGAGGTGATCAATATCCCAGAGAGCCCATGAACTGTGACATCTGAGTGTGCTGTGGCTGAATAATGGAAAGTTCTGGCTCCCAATCTGTTTTCCCATCTTCTCCACAGATGCCTGCAGCTATTTCCTCTGAATCCAAATAAATCACCTGCGCTAATCTAAATTGCACAACCCATCCAAAATTTATAAACAGCTTATGCCACTCATTTGAGCATTACTTTACTAGCGTGTGAGATGAGTGCAAATTGGGCAGTAGTTTGACCATTCTTTGGCATTGCCTTTCTTTGGGACTGGAATGAAAACTGACATTTTCCAGTCCTGTGGCCACTGCTGAGTTTTCCAAATTTGCTGGCATATTGAGTGCAGCACCTTCACAGCATCATCTTTTAAGATTTGAAATAGTTCAACTGGAATTCCATCACCTCCACTAGCTTTGTTCATAGTGATGCTTCCTAAGGCCCACTTGAGTTCACACTCCAGGATCTCTGGCTCTAGGTGAGTGATCACACCATCGTGATTATCTTGGTCGTGATGGTCTTTTTTGTACAGTTCTTCTGTGTATTCTTGCCACCTCTTCTTAATATCTTCTGCTTCTGTTAGGTCCATACCATTTCTGTCCTTTATTGAGCCCATCTTTCCATGAAATGTTCCCTTGGTATCTCTGATTTTCTTGAAGAGATCTCTAGTCTTTCCCATTCTGTTGTTTTCCTCTATTTCTTTGCACTGATCACTGAGGAAGGCTTTCTTTTTTTTTTTTAAAGGCTTGTGCTACCTGATTTCTTTCTCCAGAGTGCAGGGATTCTGGCTAAATGCTTTACTGTCTACTAAGGAAGTCACCATCCATAGATACATTACCTATTCCTTTTTTTTTTTTTTTCTATAATCTTTTTTTTTCCTTTTATTTTTTTTAATTTTATTTTATTTTTAAACTTTACATAATTGTATTAGTTTTGCCAAATATCAAAATGAATCCACCACAGGTATACATGTGTTCCCCAACCTGAACCCTCCTCCATCCTCCCTCCCCATACCATCCCTCTGGGTCGTCCCAGTGCACTAGCCCCAAGCATCCAGTATTGTGCATCGAACCTGGACTGGCATCTCGTTTCATACATGATATTACACATGTTTCAATGCCATTCTCCCAAATCTTCCCACCCTCTCCCTCTCCCACAGAGTCCATAAGACTGTTCTATACATCTATACATTATCTCTTCTTGCTATTCTTTGGAACTCTGCATTCGGATGCTTATATCTTTCCTTTTCTCCTTTGCTTTTCACTTCTCTTCTATTCACAGCTATTTGTAAGGCCTCCCCAGACAGCCATTTTGCTTTTTTGCATTTCTTTTCCACTCCTTGGAAGGAAAGTTATGACCAACCTAGATAGCATATTCAAAAGCAGAGACATTACTTTGCCAACAAAGGTCTGTCTAGTCAAGGCTATTTTTTCCAGTAGTCATGTATGGATGTGAGAGTTGGACTGTGAAGAAAGCTGAGCACTGAAGAATTGATGCTTTTGAAGTGTGGTGTTGGAGAAGACTCTTGAGAGTCCCTTGGACTGCAAGGAGATCCAACCAGTCCATCCTAAAGGAGATCAGTCCTAGGTGTTCTTTGGAAGGAATGATGCTAAAGCTGAAACTCCAGTACTTTGGCCATCTCATGCGAAGAGTTGACTCATTGGAAATGACCCTGATGCTGGGAGGGATTGGGGGCAGGAGGAGAAAGGGACGACAGAGGATGAGATGGCTGGATGGCATCACTGACTTGATGGATGTGAGTTTGAGTGAACTCTGGGAGTTGGTGATGGACAGGGAGGCCTGGCGTGCTGCAGTTCATGGGGTTGCAAAGAGTCGGACATGACTGAGTGACTGAACTGAACTAAACTATGCCACTCATTATCAAAAAATCAAGCAATCCAATCAAAAAAGATCTAAACAGCTTTTTCTCCAAAGAAGACCTGCTGCTGCTGCTAAGTTGCTTCAGTCGTGTCCGACTCTGTGCGACCCCATAGATGGCAGCCCACCAGGCTCCCCCATCCCTGGGATTCTCCAGGCAAGAATACTGGAGTGGGTTGACATTTCCTTCTCCAATGCATGAAAGTGAAAAGTGAAAGTGAAGTCGCTCAGTCGTGTCCAACTTTCAGCGACCTCATGGACTACAGCCTACCAGCTTCCTCCATCCATGGGATTTTCCAGGCAAGAGTACTGGAATGGGGTGCCATTGCCTTCTCCGAAAGAAGACCTATGGATGGCCAAAAAAGCACATGAAAAGATGTTCAACATCACTAATTATTACAGAAATGCACATCAAAACAGCAATGAGGTGTCACCTCACAGCAGTCAGGATGGCCATCACCAAAAAATCTACAAACAATAAATGCTCGAAAGGGTGTGGAGAATAAAGGACCGTCCTGCTCTGTTGGTGGGAATGTAAATTCTTACAGTTTCTATGGAGAATGGTATGCTGTTGTGCTCTTTATGACTGTTGTGTGAATCTTTATGACTTCATGGACTGTAGCCCACCAGGTTCCTCTGTCCATGGGATTTTTCAGGCAAGAATACTGCAGTGGGTTGTCATTTCCTACACCAAGGGATCATTGTGACCCACGGAAGTGAACCTGCATCCCCAGCATCCCCTTCATTGGCAGACGGATTCCTTACCACTCAGCCACCTGTGAAGCCCTCATGAAGAATGTTATAGAGGTTCCTTAAAAAACTAAAAATAGAGCTTTATATTTCTGAGTAGAGTGAAACCTATTACTGAACGTAATTCTCTCTTTATTCAGTAGTTAGTGGGGCCTCATATCTCCAAAGAATAAAGGGTATTCTATTCAACTTTATTGCCTATAATGTGTGCATGTCATGCTTTCTCTCCTTTTCACAAACAAACACACACTGGTATGGGTTCAGTTTCTGCACATGTGCAACCTATATATATATATATTCACACTCATGCGTATATGTCTACAATCCTTAATGGGAAAATATGCTCTAAACAAAATTTATGGAAACAAGAACTCTATAGGTTTCACAGTGGCGAGAGATTATAAATCATATTTATCTTATTTTAAATACTCTTTCTTTCCTTTAGCATTTTTGCTCCATAGATTCAAACGAGATTTAGTACTTTATGTTCTTGAGAATAGACAATTCCATGGGTTTCATCTCCTGAATAATCTTGAAACCAATCAGTAAAAATAATTTTATACCAAAGAGAAAAAACAGACTCTGTTTCCCAGAGTTTTATAGACAGCTTCATTTCTTTTTTCCCAAAGTACTTCTGTCTATGACTGTCTTTATCTGGTAACTGGGAAGATTCCAATGCCATAGGACTAAGAAAATAAAATCAAAGAATATTAAAGCTGGAAAAAAATCTCAGAGATTAACTTGTTTAACCCAATAATTAAAAAATAAACTTTAGAAATTAACTTGTTTAACCTTATAATTTTGAAAAAGAGGTAACTAACATGGAGAGATTAAATGATTTTCCCTCTCAGCTAATCAGTAGCAGAACTAGGACAGAAATTTAGATATTCTGGCTTCCAACTTGGAGCTTTTGCTGGTGTACCTGCTATTTCTCATTACTTGAAAGTTAAAGGGTTCAATGAGATGAAAAGATAAGAAAATTAAAAATGTAGCTTTTCATTGTGTTTTTTCTGAATCTTCTTCTAGTAAGGAATATACTAGCAATATTTACATATTCATTTGTTTATCTGAGTAAATAAATGCTATTTTGGAGAATGTATTTATTGGAAAAATACACCAGGTAGCTAGTAAAGTAATGCTCAAAATTCTCCAAGCCAGGCTTTAGCAATACATGAACCGTGAACTTCCTGATGTTCAAGCTGGTTTTAGAAAAGGCAGAGGAACCAGAGATCAAATTGCCAACCTCTGCTGGATCATGGAAAAAGCAAGAGAGTTCCAGAAAAACATCTATTTCTGCTTTATTGACTATGCCAAAGCCTTTGACTGTGTGGATCACAATAAACTGTGGAAAATTCTAAAATAGATGGGAATACCAGACCACCTGACCTGCCTTTTGAGAAACCTATATGCAGGTCAGGAAGCAACAGTTGGAACTGGACATGGAACAACAGACTGGTTCCAAATAGGAAAAGTAATACGTCAAGGCTGTATATTGTCACCCTGCTTATTTAACTTATATGCAGAGTACATCATGAGAAACACTGGGCTGGAAGAAGCACAAGCTGGAATCAAGATTGCTGGGAGAAATATCAATAACCTCAGATATACATATGACACCACCCTTACAGCAGAAAGTGAAGAGGAACTAAAAAGCCTCTTGATGAAAGTGAAAGAGGAGAGTGAAAAAGTTGGCTTAAAGCTCAACATTCAGAAAACAAAGATCATAGCATCTGGTCCCATCCCTTCATGGGAAATAGATGGGGAAACAGTGGAAAGAAACAGTGTCAGACTTTATTTTTGGGGGCTCCAAAATCACTGCAGATGACGATTGCAGCCATGAAATTAAAAGACTCTTACTCCTTGGAAGGAAAGTTATAACTAACCTAGATAGCATGTTCAAAAGCACAGACATTAGTTTGCCAACAAAGGTCCATCTAGTCAAGGCTATGGTTTTTCCTGTGGTCATGTATGGATGTGAAAAAGTTGGACTGTGAAGAAGGCTGAGCACCGAAGAATTGATGCTTTTGAACTTCGGTGTTGGAGAAGACTCTTGCGAGTCCCTTGGACTGCAAGGAGATCCAAGCAGTCCATTCTGAAGGAGATCAGCCCTGGAATTTCTTTGGAAGGAATGATGCTAAAGCTGAAACTCCAGTACTTTGGCCACCTCATGCGAAGAGTTGACTCATTGGAAAAGACTCTGATGCTGGGAGGGATTGGGGGCAGGAGGAGAAAGGGACGACAGAGGATGAGATGGCTGGATGGCATCACTGACTCGATGGATGTGAGTTTGAGTGGACTCTGGGAGTTGGTGATGGACAGGGAGGCCTGGCGTGCTGTGATTCATGGGGTCACAAAGAGTCGGACACGACTGAGAGACTGAACTGAACTGAGTCAACTATCAAGAGTTTGTTGGTTTGGCTTGTGTATGAGGACTAGGCATATAATTTGTATTTAGAAAAAGACATAGAATTTGTATCCAGAAAAAGGTTGTGAGAGTTCTAGTGACTTTTTAAAAAATTCTTACATAATATGGTCTAAGAGATGATGCTGTGAAAGTGCTACATGGAATATGAGAGCAAATTTGGCCACAGGACTGAGAGTGGCCACAGGACTGGAAAAGGTCAGTTTTCATTCCAATCCCAAAGAAAGGCAATGCCAAAGAAGGTTCAGACTACTGCACAATTGCACTCATCTCACATGCTAGCAATGTAATACTCAAAATTCTCCAAGCTAGGCTTCAACAGTACATGAACTGCGAATTTCCAGATGTTCAAATTGGATTTAGGAAAGGCAGAGGAACCAGATATCAAATTGGAATCAAGATTGCCAATAACCTCAGATATCAGATGATACAATGCTTATGGCAGAAAGCAAAGAGGAACTAAAGAGCCTCTTGATAAAAGTGAAAGAGGAGAGTGAAAAAGCTGGCTTAACACCCAACGTTAAAAAACTAAGACCATGGCATCTGGTTCCATCACTTTGTGCAAATAGATATGGAAACAATGGAAACAGTGAGACACTTTATTTTCTTGGGCTCCAAAATCACTGCAAATGGTGATGGTAGCCATGAAATTACAAGGTGCTTGTTCCTTAGAAGAAAAGCTATGACCAACCTAGACACCATATTAAAAAGCAAAGGTATTACTTTGCCAACAAAGGTCCATCTAGTCAAAGCTATGGTTTTTCCAGTAGCCATGTATGAATGGGAGAGTTGGACCATAAAGAGAGCTGAGCACCAAAGAATTGATGCTTTTGAACTGTGGTGTTGGAGAAGACTCCTGAGAGTCCCTTGGACTGCAAGGAGATCAAACCAGTCAATCGTAAAGGAAATCAGCTCTGAATATTCATTGGAAAGACTGATGCTGAAGCTGAAGCTCCAATACTTTGGCCATCTGATGCAAAGAGCCAACTCATTGGAAAAGACCCTGTTGCTGGGAAAGATTGAAAGCAGGGGGAGAAGGGGACAACAGAGGATGAGGTGGTTGGATGGTATCACAAACTCGATGGACATGAGTTTGAGCAAGCTCTAGGAGGTGGTGATGGACAGGGAAGCCTTGCATGCTACAATCCATAGGGTCACAAAGAGTCGAACACAACGACCAATTGAACGAACTGAACTGAAGATCTTTCTGAATTCTTTCCTTCCACTGTATTTCTGGGTCAGTTAATTCTTAGGTCCTTAGGAGACACTTTTGCTGTATATATCTTTCATCTTATCTCCTGAAGGTGAGACCCCTTGTGGTCTCCACATGTTCTTCATCTACACTCTCAATTTAGGAGACTCCCTGTCTGAGGTGATACTTATGCACATAGGCATCAGTTTCTGCATGCCACTTCTTTCCTCTCCAACATTAGAATTGCCAATGACCTCTTATTGTTTTTCAGGGCCAGCACCAATGCCTGGGTTTGGATTTCATTGCGGTTCATCAACTGGCTTCAATGCATGTACTCAAGTTTATCTTTCTCTCATCTTTCTTGAAATTGAATGTCCCCCTTCAGCTGGACCGATCCTTCCTCATCCCCGCACTGTAAGTTTGTTTATTTCTATTTCTTTATCTTTACACTTGAGTTTATCTCAGTGGAAAACCACCCCCCCTCCCTGCATCTAAAGACAAATTTAAAATGTTTCCAGAACTCATAATATCCATGAAACTTCTCCAGATGACTTTTAACTAAAAATGCCTGACAGCATTTATTCTCCCAATGAAGTTAAATCTATTCCATGCCACAGAGTAAATTTCTATTCATCATCTCAACTAGAAAGTTTCTATTGTTTCCCTTGCTTACAGTATACAGTTAATTGGTTGCCATTATAATAATGCTGCTGCTGCTAAGTCGCTTCAGTCGTGTCCGACTCTGTGCGACCCCATAGATGGCAGCCCACCAGGCCCCTGGGATTCTCCAGGCAAGAACACTGGAGTGGGTTGACATTTCCTTCTCCAATGCATGAAAGTGAAAAAATAAAGTGAAGTCGCTCAGTCATGTCCCACTCCTAGCAACCCCATGGACTGCAGCCCACCAAGTCCCTCTGTCCATGGGATTTTCCAGGCAAAAGTACTGGAGTGGGTTGCCATTGCCTTCTCTGATAATAATGCTAATTGGCATTAAATACTTAAATATATAAATTCATTTACATTACTCTTATATTCATTAATATATTGATCCTCACAAAACCTCTATTTATATTAATATTTTTATAACATAGTGATTATTATTGCCCTTATAAATAAGGAAATTGAAACGCAGAGAAGTGGAACTTCCCTGGCCGTCCAGCAGTAAAGACCCTGCTTTCACTGCAGGGGGCACAGGTTCAGTCCCTAGTCAGGGAACTGAGATTCCACATGCTGCAAGACATAGCCAAAAGTAAAATAAATAAAACAAAAACAAAAGAAAATCAAAGAAGTCATACTAGCATTAATCGGAAATGTTGCTGTTTTGTTTTGCTGAGTATAACATTAAAAAAAGTCTACTATTACCTTCCATATTTTCTAAATGAAATAACATTTGCTGCCCGGGCATAAGATGTTTGAAATGAGGAAAAACTCATCTTTTTGTGATAACTCACTGTACTTTCTTACTTTGCCTCATTCTAGTGAAAGTTTCATTAAACTAGGGAAGAGTTTTAGCATTTTTCTGTACCTATCATTCTTTGATTTACGTAATTAAGGAAATAGATAATTTAAGCTTCTTTTTACTTTCTTTGCATCTGAGAGGTACATAGCTACAGGAGAGTAGTTTTCCCTGACCATCCATGTGAAATAGGTGGGAATTTTCACAGAGCCAATGTTTCATTCAGCCGTCAGTTTGTAATAGCCGGAGGCTGACTCAGGCTCAACCAAAAGTATTTAAGGATTATTTAGCAAACTCACAATCAGCAAATTAATTTTCAAGAAACTATTTTTGGGGGGGAAATGGCTTTTCCTTTCTCAGCATTTTGTATGCGTTTTTCTTTCTTAAACTACAATTTTTATTAACTTCCTCAAGCTACGAAAACAGGCACCATCTAGCACCACACAAAGAAACCAAACTAAGCAGACAAGAACTTGAGGGTTGTTGGCCTCACACTGGATTGAAACTTGAAGGCACTGACCCATGTGAGGCCCATCGTGCACTGGCCAGAGGCTTCCCGGAACTGCCATTGGTTTGATCCATGGTGGAAACAGCTAAACTGGTGCGGGAAACAGCTAAACTGGGAGATGGGAACTAGATGAGGAGCTGATTGTACCTTCCTCCAGTTTGTACGCTTGAGTAGTAAGTTAGAAGACAAGAGTAATAGTTTCCATTCCTGTAACTCTAAAGTTCTTTGAATTTTGTGATCACATTTTGCCAAACTGAACCATGTGTCTTCCTGTTCAGTTTCAGTCTGAAATCACCAACCTGCTTGTCCCTTTCCTTTGCTTCTCAGGCTTCTGCACCAGCCAGTTGGTGGCTGGGCTCAGTCTTGCCCTGGGGCTTGCCACTGAGTAGTGGGAATTGGGTGGGAGACCCTTTGATGGACTAAATCTGCAGTTACTTTGTATTTCTGTTTCTGTTTTGTCCACAGGAGGGTAGAGATGTTGATACAGTATGACTTTGCTCTGTGCTTCCAGTCAGATTCCAAACCAAACTGTGTTCACTGGGAAAGACGATGCTAACTGTCTGACTCCACAGTCAACCTAACCAGGAGGAACTTGGCGTGTGAGTGTGGCTGCCTACAGGGTCACCGTTTTCCCCTATGACCTTGCTGCACCCCTGCTTATAGTTTTCTCCCTCAAGTACAACAGCTGATCAATTTTATATATTATTAAAGATGGTGCTGGGTGTATTTCTTTGGCTGAAACTATTTGCCAAGTTTGGATTCTTTTGTACTTCACCTTTGGTTTTGTGTATATATATATACTGGCTCTCATGTAAGAGGATGAACTCCATGCTGCTGCAGCTGCTGCTAAGTCGCTTCAGTCGTGTCCGACTCTGTGAAACCCCAAAGACGGCATCTCACTAGGCTCCCCCGTCCCTGGGATTCTCCAGGCAAGAACACTGGAATGGGTTGCCATTTCCTTCTCCAACACATGAAAGTGAAAAGTGAAAGTGAAGTCGCTCAGTCTTGTCCGACTCTTAGCGACCCCTTGGACTGCAGCCTACCAGGCTCCTCCTTTCGTGGGATTTTTCAGGCAAGAGTACTGGAGTGGGATGCCATTGCCTTTTCCGGATGAACTCCATACCTAAGGCAAATATCAGGCTCAAAAAAAATACTCTCAGGAAAAGATTTTCGGTTTAATATTTAACTTAAATGTCCTCTGCCTGCTGCCCGGAACCTTTTTTAAAATTTATTTATTTATATTTCTTTCTTTTTTCAAGGATGAAGGATGCAGAGGAGAGTGGGTTGCTAAAAACAAGACAACAGAGTTGCTGGAAATAATTCCATGTAGCTTTTAAACGGTGACCATTCTATCCTCAGGTGTTTTAAAGCACAACCCTTTTCCACCTTCCAGAACATCTGTGGTTAAGTTCAGAAGGACTTTGGAGATTTTGCACCCTTCTGAAACCCACAAGCTATGTGTTTTCTGAGGAGATACTGCTCTACAAATTGAGCTTCAAAGTGGGGCCCACCCAGGTAAGCAAATAGTTGTAAATGTAAGTAAACTGCAGTAAAAGAAAAGAAAAGAATTAAAATCCAGATTTCCCTAAAGAATTCTAGAACCCTTTGGTTAGTTTCTCATAATCTATGAGACCCTCAAATATCTTCCTGACTTTGCTTTTGAACACCAGCAGTTAAGGTTTGGTTTTCTAATAATGAGGTATTGAGTGTATTTGACTGCCCTCTCTTCCCCAATCTGGGATTTTTGTCCAGCAGATGTTTCCAGTTCTGTTACTGTTGTTGAGTTGTGTGTGGGGTATGATGATGTAGAAACCCAGAGAATAGTTTGAGACCAGGCCAAACATTGTTTCTTGTTGCTTAATACAGGCCAAATTTGAACTCATGCTTCCAAAGGTTCAAAAGCTAGCACATTCACTCTCCCTGGAAAATACACTCCAGAATAATAAATCATTCTTTTAAAAAAAAAATTCAATCACTTTTGTACACCATATCATTACTACATGCACCCACTCCCTTTCAAAAGTGGAAATATGCTTTATGTGTCAATTCCCCAAAACTCAGAAAGCAAGTCCCATTTGCAGACTGAAGGAAATATGTCCTAATGAGGCAATATCTTAAAAATACTGTCAGTGTGAACTCCGCAGTCAAGAGACCTGGTAACGCATCCAGTATCTACAGGGAAGATGAAAAAAAGTTGAGCCAAATGGTATCATGTTTCTTCTGGGGTTTTCCTCTCTCCTGGTGTGGATGGGAGCTTGAGGTTTTATCATAAAGGGATGAAATGGCAAGAAATCATTTGCTGGCCTGCTGTCATGGAGAAAAGGCATTCACATCTGTTTCTGGTATTCTGTTGAAGAATCTCTCCAGTTGATAATTTGGATTGGAAGCAAATTGGTTTGTTTTCCTAGGTCCTTTTCTTCAAGCTCAGATAAAACAAACCTATTCTGTGGGTCCAATGGTTTGTATTCTAAATTCTTGGTTTATGTAGCACAAAATCCCTCTATTATATTGCTAACACATGATCCATCTTAAAGAGAACAAAACTGAATTTTAGCAGGATTTATATTATAGAAGCTCACATGACTGACAACACTTTATGTGTGTGTGTTCACAAGTGTGTATGTGAAATTAGAATTTGTACAGGTTTTAAATGTTATTCTATCTTTTAATTTATATTTGCTTCAAAATAGCTTGCACCTGTAATAGTAATTATGACTTCTTACTTTGAAGACTACCCCAACATTAACCAAGTAAGGGAAAAATAAGGATGTAGTCAAGTGATAAAAGGTGACAGTAAAGCCTCTTGTGATAAGGTAGTCGACATTTTCCTTGCTTGACTCCTAGTTGAAGAATACTATGGAATATTTTTTTTTATTTTTAATCAGTCAGTAAGGGCGGAGAACACCATTTGTAGACAAGTTTTTAAGTTGAAATTTTTAAGATCATGGAAAGCAGAAGCCTTTCGTCGTAGAGTATAGAATACATGAAAAGAGGACAAGCACAGAAGTAAATAAAGAAAAAGTGAAAAAATATGAATGCATAAACACAGAAAAACATATATACACATGCCTAATATGGCTGTGTTTTAGGTTTGTTGATAGGCTTAAATGACCGGAGCCAAGACGCAAACTGGGAGGGTAACAGGAGTTACTAGGAAAAAAGAAACTTCTGTGTCACAGAAAGAGAGAGCACTATTTTAGATGAAAGCTGTTTTAACAAATATCTAATCAGAAAAATTACTTGTCCTTGATTTTAATTTTTTTTTTTGAATCCGGCTATAATTTCCTCCTGAAAAAGAGTGTAGAATATTTTTCCAAATTTATTACCAAGTTAAGTGAAACTCTACAACATGGCTTTGGTTCTTTCAATTAGATTTTTAAAAAGAGATTCAAACTGGGTTAATGACCATTCTTTTGAAGTGATGGAACTTTTAAAAATCTTGTACAAAGATAATTTTTTAGGGAGTTATTAGACTGAAAAATGTGAAATTGTTTTAGAAAAGATGTTGTCTCTGTCTTTTGCCAAAGTCCAGCAATATAAACAAGTAGCAGATTTCCTGTAAAGTCTAATGAGACATAAACATAGATAGTAAAAGAGAAATGAACACCAGAACACAGTGTTTAAAAAAAAATTATGAAACTTGTGGCATTCATAGATTTATTGAGACGTATTGTTTGGAATTACTTGACTTCTCTAGTTAAAAAGAAATATAAAACCATCTCAGCCAGAAGTAACCTGGTTGACGGATGCCATTTTGAAGTTGGTTACGATCTTATCAGCAGAGTCTAGCCTTTGTCTGAGATCATCCTATAACCTCTTTCCTATATTATTATACACATTTCAATGGGATACATTCTTTTTTCTATTGCAAGAACTCATCCTAAAAAAAAAAAAAAAAGAACTCATCCTCCATGTGGAAATAAATAATCTTACTTCTAGATCTTTTAAACTTTAGAATCTAAGGAACTGAAAAGAATCAAAACCAGTTTTTTAAAAAGGAAATTATGTTTATGTAATCTTATGGCAAAACCCTACCTCAGGGCAGAACTTATCAATTCAACTTTTTGTAAACAAACAATCCAATAAAAGGAAAAATGTAAAAAACTAACATATGAAAAGTTAGTTCATAAATGGACCAAAGAGTTTTACACTGTAATTTGAAATCCAACATTTCTGGGTTGAAATAAAAGGAGTTGATGCTTTAAACAAATTTTATAATATTTCTGCATTTCTACTCTCTATCAGCTCATGTAAATTATTTTTATTATTTAATATGCTTTAAAAGTTGGTTATTGAGTCTGGAACCTTTACTTAACTAATTATTTTTCATCACTTGACATTTCAGAAAAAGAGGCCAATCATAGGCAACAAACTGATGTCCTAAATTTATTAGACAAAAAGGACAACTTCAAAATATGCCCTGGATTTAGCAAGATCATAGAATGCAAAGGTCAGAAGTAGTCACAGAAGCAGAGATGCTGCCCTGAAATGAACAGACTTCACAATTGGACAAACTGCAGAAAGAAAATCCTAACTCTACCACTCACTTGCTATGTACCCACCTTTTAGTTACTTCATTTTATTACTTTAAAAGTATACAAACATGATTAGAAATTGGTAAGTAAAATCAAAACATTAAAGATTTTTTTGTTAGAAACAGGAATGACTTTGGGCAGGAAGTAGATACTCTGAAGTCTCAAGTCATATGTTCATCTCTGTGTTGCTTTGATACTCAAATAGTAGGGATCTGAGGAGGAGGGGAATTAGATAGAGAGAAGATCCTCACTGTCTCCAGGGCTGATACCCAAGAGTTACATCTGGGCGGGCCCTACCTTCCTCAAGGTCAATCAGAAGGTCCCTTCCAGAAAAAGGGATCCACTGTGACAGCAACAGTGTGAATGCTTTATCGCCGAAAATAATCTTATAAACTTAAAAACGTATGATAAAATATGATCAAACTATATTAAAATGAAACTGTCCCCATAACCATCATTTTTGTTACTAGAAGTAACATTGTAATAATTACTAATAAAATAATTTCAAAAGGTCAGAAAGTCAGAGTGAGAGTAACTCAATGTTCAAGAAGATTGTATTCTTCCAAATTAGTTCTTCTGCTCTTAAGTATTATTTGAATGCTGAAATTCTTAAATTTATAAAATATTTATTAAAATTATTCTTATATTTGAAAAATATAAAATACTATAAAAATTAGAGGACATTTAAAAAAGAACTTAAGAAAGGCTAAGGAAAAAAAAAAAAAAGAAAGGCTAAGGAAGAGACCACTTGTGCTTTTTATTCTTGACTTTTTCTCCTGAGTGGTAGCCATGAAATACAGTAAGTGGTATTTCCATCATTTTTTCAATTGCCATGATAGAGTACTTATTGATTTAAAAAAATTATTTTGAAACTTCAGAAATTTGTCTCAAAATGATGCATTGAAGTGCATCTGCCGTGGAATAGGTCTATTTGCTTCAGCATTATTTTTCCTGGAGTAGAGCAGTCCCTGGCACATTGGGAAGAATAAAGGCTTTGGAGTCAAGCAGACCTAAGCTTGCGATCCATTGGCTTCCCTCGCTGGTTATGGGAGTTTGGGCAATTTGTTTAACGTCAAATGCTGGCTTTGAACATCAGTATTTTTATCTGTAAAATGGGAATAAGTAGAATATTAGGGTATCATGAGAAGAGTTATCTTATATTCAATACCTGGCTTTTGGTATATGCAGAGCTTTTTTAATTGTCTAAAAACTATCACCTATTCAGTATTATCACCCACTCATTATTTTTTATGGAGTACATAGAGGCAGTCAACAAATATGTCAGTATTCTAACACACAAGGATGTTGTTTCAAAGTCAAACAGATGTCTCTAAACTAACAGGTTTATAACATAGGAGAATATTATTTTAAAGTAAAAAAAAATTCTCTCAAACTGGTGGAAAAGCTTTCTCTCATATACTAGATTTCTAATTGAACTGAACACAATGAGTCACATTCTTATAAATAGAGCATATTTTAGTAATGAAGACTTTCAAAACTGACTTAGGAAACTCCTGCACATTTAGAAGAGATAGACTTTTCCTTTCCTGAGTTCAATTGTTTCATATTTTTATTACCTGTCAAACCAAGGGTACATTTTAACAATAAAAAGCATAAAACGCCAAATTTTTAAAATGCTGTGAAACTACCATGAATGTTGTTGACGTGTATACCCGAGTCACTCAGTAAAGAAGAGTAAAGATGGGTTTTGCAATGTCGGAAAAGTGGTATTATCTGTCCACCATATTTGGAAAATGTTCCAGAATGTGAAATATTCATATATTATAACTATATAACTGAGGCATGAAACAATTTTTGAAAATGACTGCCCACAAAAATATACGTAAACTGAATCCTTCCGGTTCTTCTGGGTGACAGACACATTTATTGGTTCACAGCAACTAGACAACAACAACCAATGTGTATCTTCTCCCCCAGTGGAGAAACTTACTTTTCTTTTTCTAGAAATAATTTATTGGCATATAGCTGCTGTACGACGTTGCGTTAGTTTCTACTAGACAGCAAAGTAAATCAGCCGTGTCTATACATACATCCCTTCTTGCCTGGGTTTCCTTCCCAGGTAGGTCACCACAGAGCACTGAGTTGAGTTCCCTGTGCTATACAGTAGCTTCTCATTAGTTATTTATTTTATAGCTAGTATCATTAGTATGTATCAGTTCAGTTCAGTTCAGTTCAGTTGAGTTCAGTCGCTCAGTTGTGTCTGACTCTTTGCGACCCCATGAATTGCAGCATGCCAGGCCTCCCTGTCCATCACCAACTCCCAGAGTTCACTCAGACTCACGTCCATCGAGTTGGGGATGCCATCCAGCCATCTCATCCTCTGTCATCCCCTTTTCCTCCTGCCCCCAATCCCTCCTAGCATCAGTCTTTTCCAATGAGTCAACTCTTCACATGAGGTGGCCAAAGTACTGGAGTTTCAGCTTTATCATCATTCCTTCCAAAGAAATCCCAGGGCTGATCTCCTTCAGAATGGACTGGTTGGATCTCCTTGCAGTCCAAGGGACTCTCAAGAGTCATCTCCAACACCACAGTTCAAAAGCATCAATTCTTCGGCGCTCAGCTTTTTTCCAGTCCAACTCTCACATCATACGTGACCACTGGAAAAACCATAGCTTTGACTAGCCGGACCTTTGTTGGCAAAGTAATGTCTCTGCTTTTGAACATGCTATCTACGTTGGTCATAACATTCCTTCCAAGGAGTAAGCGTCTTTTAATTTCATGGCTGCAGTCACCATCTGCAGTGATTTTGGAGCCCAAAAAAATAAATTACATTAGTATGTAATACATATATATATGTGTGTATATATATATCAATCTCAGCCTCCCAATTCATCCCACCCCTCCATCCCCCACTTGGTGGCCATACGTTTATTCTCTGTCTCTATTTCTACTTTGCAAATAGGTTCATCTATATTATTTTTTTAGATTCCATATATATGCATTAATATACGATATCTGTCTTTCTCTTTCTGATTTACTTCACTCTGTGACAGTCTCTAGATCCACCCACATCTCTACAAATGGCACAATTTCATTCCTTTTCATGACTGAATAATATCCCATTGTATATATGTCCCACCCTGGAGGAGGGCATGGCAACCCACTCCGGTACTCTTGCCTAGAGAATCCCCATGAACCGAGGAGCCTGGCAGGCTACAGTCCATGGGGTCGCAGAATCGGAGATGACTAAATGACCGAGCCCACACATGCACCGCATGTTTTTCACCCATCCTCTGTTGGTGGACATCTAGGTTGCTTCTGTGTTCTGTCTATTGTACACAGTGCTACAGTGAACACTGGGGTGCATATATCTTTTGGAATTATGGTCTTCTCCCAGTTTATGGCCAAGACTGGGGCTGCTGGGTCATATGGTAGTTCTAGTTTTAGTTTTTTGAGGAACCTCCATACTGTTCTCCATAGTGACTGTATTAATTTACATTCCCACCAACAGTGTAAGATGGTTCCCTTTTCTACCAGGAGAGAAACTTTCTCTGTAACTTTGTAAAGACAAGTGATGCTTTGGTGGTGGCAGCATCTCCATTGGTAGAGGTGCGTTTCTCTTTCGGTGACAGGCAGCACAGTAATTTTTCCTCCCTACTTAAGGTAGAAGGAGGATCATGGGCAATGTCACTTTTCACAGTTCTTTTAACATCTTTGACTCATAAGTAAACTAGCCTGTGGTAGAGAAAAACCCCACCCTTCTCATTCCTCTGGTAAGATAATGATGGTAATAAAAATCACAATAATAATGAGGAGAGGAGAAGAAGAAAGGAGGAAAAAGTAGGAAGAGGACAGAGAGGAAGAGATGGCCAAGGGTCAGCCTGCCCACTCACTTTCAAGGGTCAACTTGACAATAAAATGTCAAAACATCTGCCACGTGAGAATTGTCTGGGACCTGTATTTCTGAAAGGCAGATTTCTGAGTTCCACCTTCAAATATTCTGAATCAGCCTGTCTGAAGTAAGGCCCAGGAATCTGCAGCTAAAGTCTAAGTCCCCAGGTCTCTCTGTGGCTTCCTTGCAAGGCTGGGTGTGGAATTATCCTGGCATTGCCTTGCTGCCCACACTTGTGTCTTTATTCCCTTGTCACACAATGCTAATGTAGGAACAGTCTCAGGCTTCATTGAACAACTAGGGTCCACCAAGAGAAGCTAATACACAGCAGCTACAGACAAAACTTAACTGTTTAGAAGATGCGCAGTATCCCTTTCCCAAGAGAAAAGAGTGCTCATCAAAATTAACTCTCTCCAGGGTACCCTTGTAGACACAGCCTGGTTCCTAGTGCCTGTCCTTTTGCAGACTTCCTCCAAATGTTCCAGGACTCTTTAAAAAAAAAATTCTCATTTCATATTGGAGTAGAGCCGATTAACAATATTGTGATAGTTTCAGATAGACAGCAAAGGAACTTAGCCATGATACAAGCATCCGTTTCCCCCCAGACATCCCTCCCACCCAGGTTGCCACATAACATTAGCAGTGTTCCTTGTACTATACAATAGGAAATTGTTGGTTATACATTTTAAATATAGCAGTATATAATGTCGATCCCCAACTCTCCAACTATCCCTCCCCCTGAATCTTTCCCTCTGGCAACAATAAGTTCATTATCTAACTCTGTTAAGTCTGTTTCTTTTTTTGCTAAATACGTTCATTTGTATCATTTCTTTTTATATTTCTGCATATATGGGATGTCATGATATTTTTTCCTTCTCTGTCTGACTTACTTCACTCAGGATGACAATCTCTAGGTCTATTTTTGTTGCTGCAAATGGCATTATTTCATTCTTTTTAATGGCTGAGTAATATTCCATTGTGTGTATGTGCTACATCTTATTTATCATTTCCTCTGTTCATGGACATTTAGGTTGCTTCCCTGCCCAGGACTCTTTTTTTTAGGGAACATCCACATCTCTCTCACAGTTGTGGCCTGATGACTCCTCTCCATTTATCTAGACTTCTGAAGACACAGTGTCCCCAGAAGAACATTTTTAGTTTCTGAAATAAGAGCACAGCAGGTAAGCCTCCTTGGGAGGATGTGGGTGGGAAGAATGATGGCTTTCTATGGTGAGATCGTGTAGTGTCAGCTTTGACATGTCAGATCTTGTTTTCTTAAAAATGTCCCTTAGCAGTTGTAGGTGCTGAAAGATGAGTTTGTCTAGTTATTCAGCAAATATGTACATTCCACAGACACCACACAGGTTCATGCACACACAGCTCACAAACACATGAATTCATACTGTTCGTTACAGTCCAACTCTAGATCCAAAGTAAGGGAAAAAAATTACGTAAGTAATATGATCTACACAAGATGGCCATCCACAATGCAAATGACATGTGGGGGACTTGCTGATAAGTAATACCTGTTCCCTCTTAGATTAGGCTGTATTAGCAGCCAGTCAGCATTGGGAGTATATAAGAAATGGTGCTCATTACTGACCCATCTGCTCACAGAGACTAACACAGAGACTCAGTGGAAAATTTAAAATTACCTCTCAGGGCACATTTCTGGGTTTGTTGTGAGTAGAAGAGATGCAGTGTGAAGATTTATGATCTATGGCTTCCCAGGTGGCTCAGCAGTAAGGAATCCACCTGCAAGGCAAGAGTAGCAGGAGATGCGGATTCAGTCCCTGCATCGGGAAGATCCCCTGGAGGAGGGCATGGCAACCCACTCCAGTATTCCTGCCTGGGAAATCCCATGGACAGAGGAGCCTGGCAGGCTACAGTCCATGGGGTCACAAAGAGTTGGACACCACTGAAGCGACTTAACATGATCTTCCCATAGAAAGCAGTCCCCCAGGGGTTGAAGTCTGGTTGGAGGTGTTTAGCTTATACTTTCAGTGCTAGTTATAAATACTTTGCATTTCTTTGGTGTTTGAAATTTTATTATTTTTGTTGGGTCTTCTCTGATGGTTCAGTGGCTAAGCCTTTATACTCCTGATGCAAGGGTTCTGAGTTCCATCCCTGGTCAGGAAACTAGCCCTCGAATGCCACAGCTAAAAGGCCTCTCATGCTGCAATGAAGACCCAGCACAGCCACATAAACCCACTCTAGTATTCTTGCCTGGAAAATCCCATGGACAGGGAAGCCTGGAGGGCTGTTACCTGACTGTTATTTTTCAATCAACATGGAATAAAATTGAACTCTGTTTTTGGTGTAGAGTTGTATGAATTTTTAACACATGTATAGATTTGTGTAATCAGCTGCATAATCAGGACAGATTAGTTCTGTCACCCTTCAAATCTACCTCTTGCTAAGCCTTTATACTCACTCCTCCACCCAGCCCAACCCCAGGCACCACTGATCTGTCCTTTAGTTTTGTCTTTTCGAAAATGTCATACGAATGGAATGATGCAGTATGCGTTCTTTTGAGACTGACTCTTTCACTCAGCAGAATGCCTTTGGGATTCATCCAAGTTTTTGAAGGGATCAGTGGTTTGATTTTTTCTTTTTTTTTTTTGTGGAATAGGATTCCATTATGGACATACCACTGTTCTTCTTTAAAATTGAAATATAGTTGATTTACAATGTTGTATTCATTTCTGCTGTGCAGTGAAGTGATTCAGCTATAGAAAAATATATACTTCCTTTTTTTAAAAAAAATTCTTTTTTGTTATGGTTTATCACAGAAGACACATACCACTGTTTTATCCATCTATCCATGAAAGATGTTTTGTTCATTTCCACATTTTATCAATAATTGTTATGAATAGAGTTACTATGAATATTTGCATATAGATTTTTGTTTGACGGCAAGTTTTCATTTCTTTTAGGGAAATACATCAAAATGGGCTTGCTAGGTCATTGTTGGAAGCATATGTTTAAATTTATAAGAAACCGCCAAACCATTTGCCAGAACGGCTATAGCATTTTGCATTTTTACCAGCAACATATGCGAGTTCCCTACTCCTCTTGTCACCTCTAAGTATTGTCAGTGATTTTTATTTTAGCCACTCTGATAAGGTATAGTGGTATCTCATCATCATTCCAACTGGCATCTCCCTTGTGGCTGTAGATACAGTTCTTTCCTTCTACAATATGTTTGAATATATCTGTCTTTGCAAATCTTGCATTGTCCATTTCAGGGATAGCCCTCAAGAATGAGCAAGGCACTGGGCATAGAAAGATGAATAGGACACAGTTCCTGCCCTCGGGGAAACTCACAACGTGGTGGTAGGTACACAGGCTGATCATGACTGCGTATAGATCATGTACCCAATGTAAATCAAAACAAAATTATTGAAAAATGACTACACGATTATAGAGTTTTTCTTGTAGAGTTAAAAGTACCGATCCTTCTCTCTGTGGTCCATTTGTTGTTGTTGTTAGTTGCTCAGTTGTGTCCAACTCTCTGTGACTCCAAGGACAGTAGCCCGCCAGGCTTCTCTGTCCATGGGGTTTCCCAGGCAAGTTACTGGAGTGGGTTGCCATTTTAAAATTTCTAAATTCAAAGATTTTCTATATTAATGATGATGAGAATTTAAGCCCCTCTTTCCACAAAGAATAAATAGGACAAAAGTAATTGATGCCCATTCTACCCTCAGTTTAATTTTTCTTGTGCTTTCTTTGATGGCTTTTAATCAACATGCTCCTATGATTTGACCTTTTAATTCTTTCCTTTCTGATAGTTCAGCTTGCCATTTGGTGGTACCTTCATTTAACTTTTTTTTCATGTAGATCCTATGATAAGGCATTTATCCATCATGGTCAGTTACCACTCTGAGCGCTTACTGTTTAGAACAACACAACCCAGCAGCTTTATTTGTTGAATGTTTACTGTGTAATAGCTGCTGAACTAAGCACTTCATATGTGACATTTGGCTGAAATCTCACAAAGGTTCTTCATCTATGACCAAAAAGGAAACTAAGGCTAAGAGAATTTAAATAACATATCTAAAGTTATAGAGACAATGGCAGAAAAAGATTTAAACCTGAATCTTTTTGACTCCAGAGCCTTGCATAGAGTGCATGTTTAATAACTATTTTGCTTCTTTTTACTTCTCAGGGCTTTTTATTTATTGTCTAAATTCCAATTTAGTTCAAAACTTCTTCATGTTACTATACTTTTCAATTGTGTGTGCTTTTTTTCTGGACAAATTTCATTCCAAGAAGTGCATGTCCCTGACAAAATTTCACATTAAATACTTTTGTGAATAATCATGACTTCAAGTTATACCCTAGATTATCTTTCCAATACTTTAAGGGATAAGACAATTGTCTAGGCCCAAATTACACATTTATGAGAAAGATTATGGGTTGCTCTTAGGGCAAAATTTCTTGGTGAATATAATAGTCATATTTCTTTCAATACACTTTCATTTATATTCTCTTTTCTGTTATAACCAGAGAGATGAATAATTAGAGAGATTAGGCAACCTGTCCAGGAGCGGGGAGTAGTGACAGACCCAAGAAGGGACCTCAGGTCTTGCTGCACTTATCCTAGTCTCCAGTTCTTTCTAGTACATCCTCATCACTTTGCTCCCCAGGCTCGGGTTGGCAGGTTGACTTGTCTTCGAATCATCACAAAGCCCAGAGATAAAAACCTATTTTGAAATGAAAGAAACTACTTTACATATGCCAATAGACATTACCATCTTCTTCTGGATGAAAAAGAAACATGCTTCATCTATGTTCTGTGCTACCAGTAGCTGCAAAGAGCACCAAAATACAGGGTCAGCAAGTGTGTCCAATATATATCCTGCTATAAATATTCTAACTTAAAGGATATATTTGGTATGTTTGATATCAATGTTCTTAATGTTTCACAGACTCTTGCAGAGCTTATGTTACTCTGTATGTTCCCTTCCACAGAAGACAGACATTCCTTAGGGGAAATTAGATGGGAGGGGCACTTTTCCATACTCTCTGGAAATAATAGGGACAATTGCCCGTGAAACACACTTTATCAAACAGTGCTGCTCTAAGGTGAAAGCACATTTTGCTTGCAATTAAACTTCAGGTTCAGTGCTTTTTACAAATAGATTCATAATGGAAAACAAATGTGTTTTAAATGGAAAACAAAGAATAAGTTACGAACTCTTCCCCTAATTAAAGAATGCTTATCAAACATGGTGTTTTTCCACTGTAAATAAATCTAGACGGTACCTTACTGAGTTGTGTTTGTTTGCCCTATAGATCTTGGGTGAATATGTCTGTGACAGATAATGAAAAATTATCTGTATGACTAAAGCAAGAGATTTTTTTTAATGTAGTTATAATCATGATCTCTTCTTATTAAACATTCCTATGAACTTCAAACTCACAGTGAGTTTTGTTTCACTCCATCAGAGTCTTTCTATACATGGGATGGTCTTTGAAGTGAGTTGGAGCCCTCCATGTTGAAGCAAAATGAGGGTAACAAGGAAGCGAGCCCTAGAGGCCACTTTAGAACCCGTGATAACCGCCATCACGGAACCAGATTATTCTAACCACCGTAAAGAGAGCCCTGCATGCACTGATGGTCTGCAGGTCTGATGTACAGTCCATTATAAAGACAACAGAATGGTCTTCTGCTGCAGATAAATACAATACAACAATCTAAATGTGGAAAGTAGGGGGTTTTTTGTTTCTCTTATCAGTCTAACATCACAGAAATCTTGACCTAGAAATAGAAATCAGAGGACCTTTATCCACATTTAACCTACCAAAGAAATGACACCCATTAGAAGAGTGGTTTAAAGTTGTAAATGGTTGATCAGCCCTTCTATCCAATTCTGTATTAAATATTTGCTTAATTATACATTATCATAAATTCATTTGAGGAAATGTTATAGCCTCTGACTACTAGATTATCTTTACAATGCTTTTGTGCTCTGCTGCTGATCAATGGTTTGCTATGTGGACAGATGCTGCCTTGTTATAAAACAAGATTTCTTTCATCTTGGGCAGTTCATTAATTTTTCAGAAACAATTTAGGGAGTATGTAATTTATTATGAGTACTGTGTTAGTCACTGGGGATTCAATAGGGAATTCAGTTCAGTTTAGTCACTCAGTCGTGTCTGACTATTTGTAGCCCCATGGACTGTAGCACGCCAGGCTTCCCTGTCCAACACCAACTCCCAGAGCTGGCTCAAACTCATGTCCATCAAGTTGGTGATGCCATCCAACCATCTCATCCTCTGTTGTCACCTTCTCCTCCCACCTTTAATCTGTCTCAGCATCAGGGTCTTTTCAAATGAGTCAGCTCTTCACATCAGGTGGCCAAAGTATTGGAGTTTCAGCTTCAGCATGAGTATTTCCAATGAATATTCAGGACTAATTTCCTTTAGAATTGACTAGTTTGATCTGCTTGAAGTCCAAGTGACTCTCAAGAGGCTTCTCCAACACACTTCAAAAGCATCAATTCTTCGGTGCTCAGCTTTCTTTATGATCCAATTCTCGTATCCATACATGACTACTGGAAAAACCGTAGCTTTGACTAGATGGACATTTGTTGACAAAGTAATGTCTCTGCTTTTTAATATGGTGTCTAGGTTGGTCATAGCTTTTCTTCCAAGGAGCAAGTGTCTTTTAATTTCATGGCTGCAGTCACCATCTGCAGTGATTTTGGAGCCCAAGAAAACAAAGCCTCTACTTCCATTGTTTCCCCATCTATTTGCCTTGAAGTGATGGGACCGGATGCCATGCTCTTTGTTTTTTGAATGTTGAGGTTTAAGCCAACTTTTTCACTCTCCACTTTCACTTTCATCAATACGCTACTTAATTCCTCTTTACTTTCTGCCATAAAGGTAGTGTCATCTGCATATCTGAGGTTATTGATATTTCTCCCGGCAGTCTTGATCCCAGCTTGTGCTTCATCCAGCCTGGCATTTCTCATAATGTACTCTGCATATAAGTTAAATAAGCAGGGTGACAATACACAGCCTTGTCATACTCCTTTCCTAATTTGGAACCATTCCATTGTTCCATGTCCAGTTTTAACTGTTGCTTCTTGACCTGCATACAGATTTATCAGGAGACACATAAGGTGGTATGGTATTCCCATCTCTTGAAGAATTTGCAATAGGGAGCAAAGTAGAAATAATGCTTATACTCTATCGTCTTGAATGAAAAGTCAGCCTAGGTGGCAATAGCAGTAAAGAACGTGCCTGCCAGTGCAGGAGATGTAAGAGACACAGGTTCAATCCCTATGTTGGGAAGATCCCCTGGAGGAAGACATGGCAATCCAATCCAGTATTCTCACCTGGGAAATCCCATGGACAGAGGAGCCTGGAGGGCTACAGTCCATGGGGTCACAAAGAGTCAGACATGACTAAAGCGTCTTAGAACGTACTCACACCTAGCTGGTTTACAGTGCTGTGCTAGCTTCAGGTATACAACAGAGTGATTTAGTTATACATAAATACATACATCTCTTCTTTTACAGATTCTTTTCCCACGTAGGTTTTTATAGAGTGGTGATCAAGACCATCCCCGAGAAAAAGAAATGCAAAAAGGCAAAATGATTGTCTCAGGAGGCCTTACAAATAGCTGAGAAAAGAATAGAAGCTAAAGGCAAAGGAGAAAAGGAAAGATATATGCATTTAACAGAGTTCCAAAGAATAGCAAGGAGAGATAAGAAAGCCTTCCTCAGTGATCAATGCAAAGAAACAGAGGAAAACAATAGAATGGGAAAGACTAGCGATCTCTTGGGAGAAGGCAATGGCACCCCACTCCAGTACTCTTGCCTGGAAAATCCCATGGACAGAGGAGCCTGGTAGGCTGCAGTTCATGATTCGGACACGACTGAGCGACTTCACTTTCACTTTTCACTTTCATGCATTGGAGAAGGAAATGGCAACCCATTCTAGTGTTCTTGCCTGGAGAATCCCAGGGACAGGGGAGCCTGCTGGGCTACTGTCTATGGGGTCGCACAGAGTCGGACACAACTGAAGCGACTTAGCAGCAGCAGCAGCAGCGATCTCTTCAAGAAAATAAGAGATACCAAGGGTACGTTTGATGCAAAGATGGGCACAATAAAGGACAGAAATGGTATGGACCTAACAGAAGCAGAAGATATTAAGAAGAGGTAGCAAGAATACAAAGAAGAACTATACAAAAAAGATCTTCATGACCCACCTAGGGCCAAACATCCTGGAATGCAAAGTCAAGTGGGCCCTAGGAAACATCGTTATGAACAAATCTAGTGAAGGTGATGGAATTCCAGTTGAGCTATTTCAAATTCTAAAAGATGATGCTGTTAAAGTAGTACACTTAATATGCCAGCAAATTTGAAAAACTCAGCAGTGACCACAGGACTGAAAAAGGTCAGCTTTCATTCCAATCCCAAAGAAAGGCAATGCTAAAGACTGTTTACACTACTGCACAATTGCACTCATCTCACATGCTAGCAAAATAATGCTCAAAATTATCCAAGCCAGGCTTCAACAGTACATGAACCATGAACTTCCAGATGTTCAAGCTGGATTTAGAAAAGGCAGAGGTACCAGAGATCAAGTTGCCAACACCACTGGATCATCAAAAAAGCCAGAGAGTTCCAGAAAAGCATCTACTTCTGCTTTATTGACTACAACAAAGCCTTTGACTGTGTGGATCACAATAAACTGTGAAAGAGATGGGAATACCAGACCACCTTACCTGGCTCCTGAGAAATCTGAATGCAGGTCAGGAAGCAACAGTCAGAACTGGACATAGAAAAACAGACTGGTTCCAAACCAGGAAAGGAGTATGTCAAGGCTGTATATTGTCAGCCTGCTTGTTTAACTTATATGCAGAGTACATCATGCAAAATGCCAGGCTGGATGAAGCACAAGCTGGAATCAAGATTGCTGGGAGAAATATTAATAACCTCAGATACACAGATGATACCAACTTTATGGCAGAAAGTTAAGAACTAAAGTGCCTCTTGATGAAAGTGAAACAGGAGAGTGAAAAAGTTGGCTTAAAGCTCAACATTCAGAAGACTAAGATCATGGCATCTGTTCCCATCACTTCATGGCAAATAGATGAGTAAATGATGGAAACAGTGTCAGACTTTATTTTCTTGGGCTCCAAAATCACTGCACTTGGTGACTGCAGCCATGAAATTAGAAGACACTTGCTCCTTGGAAGAAAAGCTATGACAACCTGCTGCTGCTGCTGCTGCTAAGTCACTTCAGTCGTGTCCGACTCTGTGCGACCCCATAGACGGCAGCCCACCAGGGCTCCCCCGTCCCTGGGATTCTCCAGGCAAGAACACTGGAGTGGGTTGCCATTTCCTTCTCCAATGCACGAAAGTGAAAAGTGAAAGTGAAGTCACTCAGTCGTGTCCGACTCTTAGCGACCCCGTGGACTGCTGCCCACCAGGCTCCTCTGTCCATGGGATTTTCCAGGCAAGAGTATTGGAGTGGGGTACCACTAATCTAGACAGCGTATTAAAAAGCAGAGACATTACTTTGGCAACAAAGGTCTGTCCAGTCAAAGCTATGGTTTTTCCAGTAGCCATGTATGGATGTGAGAGTTCGACTATAAAGAAAGCTGAACACCAAAGAATTGATACTTTTGAACTGTGGTGTTGGAGAAGACTCTTGAGAGTCCCTTGGACTGCAAGGAGATCCAACCAGTCCAGCATATTCATTGGAAGTACTGATGCTGAAGCTGAAACTCCAATACTTTGGCCACCTGATCGAAGAACTGACTCATTTGAAAAGACCCTGATGCTGGGAAAGATTGAAGAGGGGAGGAGAAGGGGACGACAGAGGATGAGATGGCTGGATGGAATCACCGACTCAATGAACATGAGTTTTGAGTAAGCTCCGGGAGTTGGTGATGGACAGAAAAGCCTGGCGTGCGGTAATCCATGGGGTCGCAGAGTTGGACATGACTGAGAGACTGAACTGAACTGAAAGAATTAGTTTTAAATGTGAACATGTAAGATAAGATCGATTTGAGTCCCTCCCTAACAAATAAATACGAAAGACATAAATCTGCTTCTTTGGCCATGAACCCAAAACAAACTGCTATCTCATGAGCAGATTATAAGTTTGGTAGTATGATCACTTTATTTTCTGGAGAAAAGAATAGAATAATCTCTTTCTTAGGCTAATGCAATATGTTTTTAAATGTGCTATTTACAGCCTCTCTGGAACCCTTCCACTCTGATCTTTACAATACAAAATCTGTCTGAATCTCCGAGACTCAATCAAACATCACTCTTAAGGTGTAGAATAGGTAAGTCTAGTAGCAGAAACCTCAACTGAAATTTAACATATAACTGTTTCCTTATTTGGTATTCTGTTTCCTCATCCTCATCCTTATTCTTAATTATTCTGAAATCTCTCTGAGTTGAGGCCAAAATGGTTTTATTTTCTTGTTATTTAGCACTAATACTTAGCATATATTAGGGGCTTGATAATTATCTACTGAATAAGTGAGTAAATTGGGACAGGGAAACTGATGAAATATGTTTGTGTCTTTTCTAAGTTTAAAAGGTTTTGTAGCCCAGAAGCTACTAGAAAGTAACTGAGTACATGTGAAACACCAATTTGAATTTTAAATGACTCCAGTGAATGAGCTTCTATCACAATTTCCTGTGACACAGCAACTCATCTGACAAAAATCTTTTACTATTTTACTCAATGCCTTCCAGAAAATATAAGGAAGGCACCAGCTTGCTAGAATTTCATCAATGTTTGGTCAGACCAAAAATGTCTTTATTATTTTAAAAAGAAAATTACGGATCCAGGGATACAGTCACTTTTTCAAAGAGAACATATTGTTATATGGGGTAAAACTATAATGAATTTATACTTGAAAAACATTAATTTTTAAAATACAACCAAAATTCTCTGTCACTTCAAAGGATATGTTATTTTTCTTTTTGGAAATGCTGTACTTATGAGAAACAACAAAGATCCAAAAGAATCATTTTTCTCATAATTTTGTTAGTATTTTCTTTTCCTTTCCCCAGGACAAATTTGAAGAGTTTTGAAATTAGATTATCACCTTTTAACTGAAGTCTCTTTTCAAAACGGAGTTTAAAAATTCCTCCTATTCTTTTAAAATACAACTATGCTTTTTAAAAAAGAAGCAAGGTCAAAAGATATCTACTCAGGTTTCTCTATTCTGGTAAGATGGGTCAGAAACAAGTGCAAATTAGTGAAACATGTAAGAGACGTCAGTTTAAAAGGTAGCAAAGTGTGTGAGCGCTAAGTCGCTTCAGTCGTGTCTGACTCTTTGCGACCCCATGGACTGCAGCCCATCAGGCTCCTCTGTCCATGGAATTCTCCAGGCAAGAATACTGGGAGTGGGTTGCCATTGCCTTCTCCAGAGGATCTTCCCTACCCAGGGAAAGTAGGGATCAAAGCCGTGCCTCCTCCATCTCCTTCTTTGGTGGGGGGCAGGGGGGAGGGTAGATTGAGCAGCAGTGATGCGTGTTGTTTCTGAGCCACAACTTTTCAGAAGGGAGGGCTTTCTCTCTTTGAGTTCTCCTCCTGCAGGTTGCAAGGCAGGTGGAAGTGTCAAGACTGTAAGAATGATGGACTGCCAAGATGGAAGAGGTTTAGTTTCTGGATTTATTACTTCATAGAAGCATCTTTGCATATTAAATGCATAAGAAATGAATTACCATGCAGTTTTAGCAGTTATATATTTTGAGTTTACTTATATAGAAGCTTAATCTCTCCCAACAAATGGATGTTGTTGTGGGTTTAGTCTCTAAGTCACGTCCAGTTCTTTGGTAACCTCATGGACTGTAACCTGTCAGGCTCCTCTATCCATGGGATTTACCAGGCAAGAATACTGAAGTGAGTTGCCATTTCCTCCTCCGGTGAATAGATAGGATTATACTAAAATATTAGACATGAAATAAAGATGTTGTTTCACTGAGAGAGAAAAATATTAGTGAATTTATGGAGCTATCACCAGAGACTCGCAATGGTCAAGAGTGGCTAGAGCATCAGTGCGTGCTGGCATGGACAAGTTGACTGGGTTTAGAGGTTGAAGCAGGGAAGATTGAGCAGATTCTGGAATATTGTATAAGTTAAGGTGCTTTGGTTGCAAGTGACAGAGAATTGAAACTGGATTTTTTTTTAAAGCAGTTTATTATCTAATAAAACAAGAAGTTCTGAGGAAGTACACCCTGGGCACATTGGCTAAGTCTTTGTAAACTGAAGTCTCTTATCTCTTTCCTTTTCCATGTGTTGACTTCACCCTTAGGCTTGAAACAAAAGGGCTGAAGCCTTTCCAGATGAAATATCCAGATCTAACAGCATCTTGGGGGGAAAACAGTTATTTTGTTACCTAAAGACATGTGTGGGGTCTGGCTGCTTGCCGCTCAAAAGCCAATAAACAGGCCAGGTTGGTGGAAAGAATAGTTTGCTTTATTTCTGAGGCCAGCATCCAGAGGGCGAGGGCGGATGTCTGCCCAAAGGCTGACTCCCCCTCATTACTGACAGTCTGTGAGGAAGAGCTTTTATAGACAGAGGAAGAGGGCTACACGAAGAAACGGTATAGTCAGCTCTGACAGTCATCTTCAGATTGGTCGTCAGTGGTCTGACCGGCATCATCTTGGTTGTTTTAGGTACAGTTAATCTTCAGTTCGAAGGTCGGTTTGTTTCCATTACTTTGAGGCGAATTCTTAGAATTGTGGCAGCTTGTTCATGCATTGGAGAAGGAAATGGTAACCCACTCCAGTGTTCTTGCCTGGAGAATCCCAGGGACGGGGGAGCCTGGTGGGCTGCCGTCTCTGGGGTCGCACAGAGTCGGACACGACTGAAGCGACTTAGCAGCAGCAGCAGCATATCATGGCTACAGTCTGGTCATCATGTAGTTAACTTCTCCATCTGGTGGGGGGTTTCAGTATCTGTAAGACAGGGCACAGGATATGGCTCAGAATATTATCTTTACTTCTTGAGAAAGAATTAAATGTCCCTGACTCTGTTTAATGACTACATTATTATTATTTGGTCTCCTTTGACTGTTTCCCTCTGTTTCTGCATTTCTCACTTCTCTGATTAAACTTATTCTTTGACTAAAGCTTTCCACAGACAAAAGGCAGGGAGAGGACCTTGCGGGGTGGGCAGGTAAGGACCATAGGGTCCTGCTCTGTTGTCCCCATGACCACTTTTTAAAAGTGAGGGAAATTTTCCCAGTATTTTGTTTTTGTCTCCATGATAAGCAAAAATGTAAGCATATTTTGGAAATCTGGATACATATTCAGATTTTCACTTTTTAGATAATTATTTTATGTCCATAAACTCAGATTCTGAGTCTTTTTAATCTATTTCTGTTCTCAGGGTCTAATACTCCTCAGAGATCCCTGTGGAATGAGGCAAATTTTCATAATCCTCTGAAACAGTGATTCTCAACTGGGTTAGAGAACTTCGGAAAAGTCTGGAGACATTTGATGTTGTCTCAACTGGGAGAGTGCTGTCGGCTAGTGGGATGAGGCTGGGGACACTGCTAAACATCTTACAATGCACAGGAATCACCAAAAGAATGATCTGGCCCCAAATGTCCATGGAGCTGGAGTCGAGAAACCCTGCTTGAAGATTTTAATCAAGCCTGTTTTGGTAAGTACCCTTACCAAAGGACCATCCATTATAGATGGTGCAGTTATACAGACACCTCCTAGGACTTTAGGGATCCTTAAAGACAAGTTGGTTAATAATAGCAAAGACTCAGAGACTAGATCTTAACTATTTTGGGTAGATCTAGCTTTCATGTAACCTTCAAATAAGCTGTTCCAAGCTTTGAAGATCCAAGACACAGGACCTGGGAGGCTCCGCTCACGAGCTGGCAGCCCTGTTGGTGATGTTGTATGCAGGCAATGCCAGCCAGATGATTTTACCCTAATCAAGATTTGTATGAACATGACATTTTGCTTATTCTGTTGCCTTTTTGTTCTTCTGATTCATAAACAGCAATAGCAGAGCCGAACAATGATCCCTTCTTGTTGCAGACACAGATGTGCAAAGTGCATGAAGGGTTTCAATGAGGCCAGCAATGCCAAAACAATTCAGATTATACCTCATCTGCTGCACTCCAGGGTTTCAGACTACAAAAGTGTGCAAACACTGTAACCCTCTATATTTATATTCAACTGGTCTTAGGAGTGGCCACACAGCATTCTCCGCAGGCATACACGTTCAACACATATTAAAATCATCAAAAATGCTCTCTATATGCTTAGATGAAAACTTTTTGATTCAACACCAGTGGATAATGTCCTATCAGAAACTATAAGTTCAAATATTTGACCCAAAAACTTCTTTTCTTATACTTCCAGTTCTCCCTTTTCTGAAACTAGTAAAAAGGGTAACACTTTCAACATTTAACTGAAGTCTGTGTGTATGTGTCTGACTCTTTGCAAACCCATGAACTATAGCCCACCAAGCTCCTCTGTCCATGGGATTCTCCAGGCAAGAATACTGGAGTGGGTTGCCATTTCCCCCTCCAGGGGATCTTCCCGACCCAAGGATCAAATCAGAATTTCCTGTGTCTCCTGCATTGCAGGCGGATTCTTTACTACTGAGCCTGATAGCTAAAAATATTCATTATAAAGGCTATACAGTGCAATATTTTGGCGATGCATTCCAACCTATTATATAAGATAAGGGTCAAACTTTCCACAAAGAGCCAGACAGTAAACACATGGTTTCATGGGTCATATAGGCTCTTTTGAAACTACTCACCTGGGAACTATACTCAATATCCTGTACTAACCTATAATGGAAGAGAATGTAAGAATACATATGTAAAACTGAATCACTTTTATTGTACACCAGAAACTAACACAACATTGCAAATTAACTTTATTTTAATAACAATTAACTACTCAGCTCTGCTCTTGAAGCAAGAAAGCAGTCAGAAAATATGCCAACGAATGAATGAGATGGATTCATGCTTTATTTACGGACTCTGAAATTCGAATTTCATGTAACTTCCATGTGTCACAAAATATGATTCTTTTTTATTTACATTTTAACCATTTATAAATAGAAAAATCACTCTTACCTCATGGGCCACGAAAACAGACAATGGGCTGGATACCCCACAGGCCATAGTCTTCTGACCCTTGATCTAAGGAACATACCTGTTTATAGAAGAAAACATAAAATATAACACCAAGTAGAAGGATGATGGTTACAAGAAAGACAGGAGAGATACTTCAAATTTCCATCTTTAGCCTAAAATACATGTTGAATAAATCATTCTAATTTAATAGTCAAAATGATTTGATTTAAAAAATGATATTACAGTGAATCTGTGATAATAATATTGTACTCTTTTATTAAAAGGATAAATTTCTAAGAAGACTTAAATTCTTTGACAGTGCTCAATTTTTTGATGGAAATGATGATGGATGGCTCTGAACAGTAATCAGGGAAATTCTATCAGGAATATTCTTTACACATCTTAAAATGTTTACCTCATATTTTCTTTATGTGTCAGGTTATCAAGGATTTGGTTCATGGTACATCTATTGTAATTAAATAAGGTAGTAAAATTATTCCTAAATCCATTTTACTTAAGTGTCTGTGTTACTGATCATTAAGAATTAGAGGAAATTTGGTAAAGATATTCAAGGTACTTAAATCAGGTACATACATCCTAAAATGTAAAACTATCTATGGGTTCAAGGAATGGACTCCGCGTAATGGACTATTCCCTTTCTTCTCTTTAAAAATATCCTAAATATGCATCTCAAAGATAACTGATTGGGTGAGTATTCCTTTGATCCACATAGACTTACCCCAGTAGGAGCCATTAGAACAAATGGGATTACTCCTTCCCTCCATAGATCAACATCTAATGAATGCTCATCCTTCTTGTCTCCTCAGCTGAATCCTGAAAATAGCAGTTATCAGAAGCCAATACTATCTGAGTCTACTGTTTTCAGTACCTGCCATACCATGGACAGAGGTGCTTAGTGGGCTGTAGTCCTCAGGGTCGCACAGAGCTGGACAGGACTGAATGACTAAGCACTCACTCACACCATCTGAAGTCATGTTGGTTTCTATCATGTTTGCTGCTGCTTCTGCCTGAAAGCTATTTGTCTCTTGTTATTCAAGAGTAACTGGAATATGGGGCTTCCCGGCTAGCCTAGACATCCCCTGGAGAAGGACGTGGCTACCCACTCCAGGATTCTTGGAGAATCCCATGGACAGAGGAGCCTGGCTGGCTACAGTCCATAGGGTGACAGAGTCGGACATGACTAAATCAACTTAGCACATACGACTGGAATATAGTCTCCTTTAAGAAGCTTTTCAAGTACCTCATCCCTACATTCTTTCACTGAAGCCGTATCTGTTACAGTAATTTACTGTCGCGCACTTACTGCTTTATGTATTCCAGCTCTCTATCTTTTTCTGTAAGCTCTCTGAGGACAGAAGTTTTCTAGCTTCAGCACGCAGCTTCACGCTAGATGTAGATGTAGAGTAGATATTAAATATTAAGTGATCAGAAGGTTGGTCTTCTTGAACCTCTCATATCATTTTGGACTGTTTAAAAGGAAGTGGGTGTCTCTACTGAAGCTAATCATGTCTTGTAACTTGCTGTCAGAACTCTGCTGAGGGGCCAAAACCCCTTCACCCCTTCCCTGCTGGAGCCCAAGAAAAACGTGGAGCACACCCCTTTACTCCTAACCCACAAGCAGCTCCAGAATGTCTGTCCTGAAGAGGCTCAGAGAAGGAAATCTGACAAGAGGGTGGAAATGGGAAGAGGACCTAGAAAATGTGTCTCTAAGTGACAGTTGCTGAGCAGGAACAGTATTTTTCTTGGGTGTTTACTTGGAGTGGCTTTTGGGGGTTTTCAGAGACAACAGGGAGTTGGGCTGAAGCTCCTTCAGCCAACTCTTATTTTAAAATGTTATGTTTTAGAGTGGCTCATTATACAATAAAAGGTAACTGACCCAAGTTGTAGATATTATCCACTGCGATCGCCTCTCCATCGCTGCTACGTCTACCAGCATAAGACTGTAGACTGTAAAACATAAATGGTTGTCCTCGATGGAAAGTGAAATCACAGAAGGAGATGAAAACGTAAGGGAAACTAAATTTATAGCATTGATATAGATTTTTCCTTGCATTGAATGAGGAAGCCTGAAAGATTAACCATCATAAAGAAGCTACTTTCTCCCAATGAAATGTATACGCCTACATCTATACTACTGGTGGATTTAAATTTCTCCAAAAATCCTTTGAGATTCCTCTATATAAAGGGGAAATCTTAATTCTTTATTCCTTGAATGTGGGTGGACTTTGACTTGCTTCTAACACACAGGATATCACAGAAGTTATATTATGCCACTTTGGGCTTCATCTATTAGCTCTGGGGCTTCCTTCTTGCCCTTTCTCTTGAATTCCTTGTTCTGGGCAAGCCAGTTAACATGTGATAACACTCAGGCAGCCCTGTAAAGAAGTCCATATGGAAAAAGAGTAAGAATTCCTCCCACAAGTACTTGAATAGCCATCTTAAAAGTGGATCCTTCAGCCTCAGTCAAGTCTTCAGACTGACTGCAGGCTTGGCCAGCAACTTAACTACAGCCGCATGAGAGACTGTAAGAACTACCCAGATTACTAACTCATTAAAACTCTGAAACAATGCTGTTGCTGTTTAGTCTCTCAGTCGTGTCTAACTCTTTGCAACCCCATGGACTGCAGCACGCCAGGCTCCGCTGTCCTTCAGTATCTCCCAGAGTTTGTGCAAACTCATGTCCTTTGAGTCAGTGATAATCTCTAACCATCTTAGCCTCTGTCACCCCCTTCTCCTGTTGCCTTCCATCTTTCCCAGCATCAGGGTCTTTCCAATGAGCCAGCTCTTCGCATCAGGTTGCCAAAGTATTGGAGCTTCAGCTTTAGCATTAGTCCTTCCAATGACTATTCAGAGTTGATTTCCCTTAGTATTGACTGCTTTGATCTCCTTGCAGTCCAAGGGACTCGTATTTAATTGCCTACATGATATTTCACTAGGATGTGTCTCTGGCAGAGTGCTTTCAAAGATGGCAGCAATAATTTCTCCCAAGATCCTTTGCCCTGTGACCATGACAGATAGATAAATGTGCTCAGTCATAGCCAACTCTGCAACCCCATGAACTGTAGCCTGCCAGGCTCCTCTGTCCATGGAATTTTCCAGGCAAGAATACTGGAGTAGATTGCCATTTCCTACTTCAGGGGATCTTCCCAACCCAGGGATTGAATCTGTGTCTCTTGTGTCTGCATTGGCAGTGGATTCTTTACCACTCCACCACCTGGGAAGCCCACGGTATATGTTAACAATGGAATATTACTCAGTCATAAAAAGAATGAAATGATGCCATTTGCAGCAACATGGATGCAACTAGAGACTATCAGACTGAGTGAAATAAGTCAGAAAGGGAAAAACAAATACCACATGATATCATTTATATGTAGAATCTAAAATATGACACAAAACAGAAGCAGACTCACAGATGTAGAGAATAAGCTTCTGGTTGCCAAAAAAGAGGAGAAGGTGGGGGAAGGATGGAGTGGGAGTTTGGGATTAGTAGATGCAAACTATTATATATAGGATGGATAAACAACAAGGGTTTACTGTGTAGCACAGGCAACTATATTCAATATCCTCTGATAAACCATAATGGAAAGGAATATGAAAAATAGGAAAAAGCATAACTGAATAATTTTACTGCACAGTAGAAATTAACACATTGTAAATCAATTATACTTCAATAAAAATTTTTAAAAATCGACACATACCAACAAAACTGTTATTTTGAGGGGGACAGGATGTACTAGCACAATTGCTGGCTTCAAAACTGTACAACTTGAGCCACACATCCAGGGACCAGAAGCCAGGAGCTGCCAATGTCACATCCAGGAACATAGCTGAGATAAATGCTGGCTCACCTGCCACTCTGAGTCTGCTAGACCCTTATGAGAAAAATGTGTGCCTCGCACCCAACTGTCTGTCACTTAACTCATATCTGAATTCAAGTCTTTCATGAGTATATATGGTTGGTGCAACCTATGTCGCATTCAGAATGCTAGTTCAAGGGAGTCTAAAATATAATTTTCAATTGTTGATCTCTGCAGTTAGAAGACCTACTAGAAGGAAGTTGGAATAGATGTTAAGTATGTCAAGCTGCCACATTTGTCCTTCTCCCCATGACATTTCTGCTACTCTGTCATGCCCCCTGTTGATTCTTTCATGAAATGTATCACAATTTAAAATTACACATATGTATATGTGTATAAAATTTTCCATTTCCTTGCACTTGTGAAAGAAACCTGCCCTTGAATGCAGGAACATTGTTTTGTTCATGGGAACACTTAGAATGGTGGTTGGCACATGGCAACTCCAACCAATAGTTTTAGAATGGGAAAGGAGTAAATACATAAATAACAAGTAAGCAGTCATTAAAAATAGCAGTCATTTTGTGATGCTGTCCCTCCGAGGGATGTCCCTAGAAATGTCACTTCCCCTTTGATGTGGCTTTCCTGGCCTAAGGAGTAGCCCCAGCCTGTAAGCACTTCTTTCTTCTAGTCTCCTAATTTACAGCCCCACCAGTATCTCCATCCTTTCCCCTTTCAAGAAGTTTCCCTCAGTCCTTGGTGAAAGTCTTTTAGAGCCTGGTAGTGTCCCAGGCATTGGCTGAATATGGATTAATGTTGGCTTATATTCCATTTTAAGGTTATATGTGGGAGAAGAAGAAGGTGGGGAGGGATTGACTCCAACTGATGAACAAAAATGAATATGGTGCTTGCATTTCTGCTTCAATCTATCTTTCCACCAATGAGATGTGTGGACATTCTGGATCCTTCTTGAGATGGATTGGTAATTGTATTTTTGGAACATAAACATTGCTTATCACCTAAGCTGACAACTCATTGAAGAAAGAATACTGCTCTATTTGAAGAACTCTGTCCCTTCCCAAGAGAATTCATAATTCCTAGTAATTGAACTGATGGGTATTATGTCCTTTCCTCCTCTCAAAAAGGCTTCCCTGATAGCTCAGTTGGTAAAGAATCTGCTAGCTGGGGAGAGCAGGGGCTCCTCTCTAATTGGGGTGCTCAGACTTCTCATCGTGATGGCTTCTCTTGTTGTGGAGCACAGCTCTAGGACAAGCAGGCTTCAGTAACTGTGGCACATGGGCTCAATAGTTGTGGCTCCTGGGCTCTAGAGCACAGGCTCAATAGCTGTGGCACATGGATTTAGCTGCTCTTTGGCATATGAAATCTTCCCAGATCAGGGATCGAACTTGTGTCTCCTGCCTTGTCAGGCAGATTCTTTACCACTGAGCCATCAGGTAAGCCCCTATTGAATTATTTTGATACATTTCAGTAAATTTGTAGAGAGAGTAAAATTGTGGGGATGGAAGGAATGGGGTGCAGATCATTTCTTACCAGAACACCAGTAAGGGAGGTCAGAGGGTAGTTGATTTGGAGTTTATCCTCTGTCATTTGTCCCTTAGTCACTGGGATTATGTTTATTCTATAATTTTTCTATAAAAGAAGCAATGCAAGAAGTAAAAGCTAATGACCAGCCTCCCACCTGCATTTAAGGTCTGTTGGACAAGTGAGTTAGGTACTTTGTATTCTCTTTTCTACCCTTAATCACAGATCCCATCTCATCTCAACATATTAGACAAAATATGTTCTCCCTTCCATTGAGTCTCTGCTGCTGCTGCTCCTAAGTCGCTTCAGTCGTGTCCAACTCTGTGCGACCCCAAAGATGACAACCCACCAGGCTCCCCCGTCCCTGGGATTCTCCAGGCAAGAACACTGGAGTGGGTTGCCATTTTCTTCTCCAATGCATGAAAGTGAAAAGTGAAAGTGAAGTCGCTCAGTCGTGTCCGACTCCTTAGTGTTTAACTAACATTAAACTTACCTCCATAATCCTTTAGAAGGAAATAGCTACCCACTCCAGTATTCTTGCCTGGAGAATTCCTTGGACAGAGGAGGCTGGTGGGCTATAGTCCATGTGGTTGCAAAGAGTCAGATACGACTGAGTAACTAACACTTACATTTTTCAACCTCCATAAACCTAATCAGTGAATGTGGTCCTACCCAAGGGCCATAGGAAAAGAAAAGGGAAACAGAAGTATAGTAACAAGGTAGACCACTCAGAAGAAATCAATGGGAATAAAGTTTTAAGAGGGAAGATGAAACTTTGGAAGCATAAGCATACAGTTGTTGCTTCAGACTCAGAAAAAAAACAAAAAACAGTTCTATATTTGTTTCTAAAAGCAAATACAGAATTTGGATTATGATCAATTCCAGTTTACAAACAGATTCATAAGAAAATGAATCTATAATTGGGGATAGGAAAGAAGAACCAAGATGAGGAATTCACCTTTCTAATTGCAATATGATGCAGAGATGAGGGTGGTCATCTGTCCTTAAATACTGAATAAAAGAAGGTTATGTATGCATGCTCAGTCACTCAATTGTGTCGAACTCTTTGCCACTCCATAGATTGTAGCCCACCAGGCTCCTCTGTCCATGGGATTTTCCAAGCAAGAATACTAGAGTGGGTTGCCATTTCCTATTCCAGGGGATCTTCCCAACACAAGGATCAAACCCACATCTCCTTGCACTGACAGGCAGATTCTTTAAGACTGAGCCACCATTATGACTGATCTGTTAAAACAGGCACACCTTAAAGAAAGAAAGGGAAGTGAAAGTGAAAGTTGCTCAGTCATGTCCAACTCTTCGAGACCCCATGGACTATACAGTCCATGGCATTCTCTAGGCCAGCATGCTGGAGTGGGTAGCCTTTCCCTTCTCCAGGGCATCTTCCCAACCCAGGGATCAAACCCCGGTCTCCAGCTTTGAGGGCAGATTCTTTACCAGCTGAGCCACAAGGGAAGCTCAAAGAAAGAAAGGTTGTTTAGACTTTATATGCAAGCATGGGATGTTCATTAATCTTGGTAAAAGTAGTGCTGCTGCCCGAAGATATTAACCACGACTTCATGTGAAGATTGAGTGTGTGAAGAAGGCTCATTTCTGACGATGCCATCTTGGTGGACCCATTCTAGGTCTCACTGCACCCATTCTAGGTCTCGCTGCTTGAAATATGGCAAGTAAACCATCACTGCATCATGAGAGGCCAAGGCCTGTGGTGCTGTGCAGCTCCATCCTTCTAAAGCAGTCAGCACCAGGAATGAGAACGCCCAAGACTTAGGCTTTGGTCAGAGTGGGTAGATGTTAAAATAAATGTTGATCTTTGGGGTTAAAGAGAAACTCGGGAGCTTACTGTCCAAAACCAGGAAGAGTCCTTGAAGCTTTTAACCTTCTTTTCAGAGTCTAGAAGTCACACATAGGAGGCTTTAAGTTTATTCTAAACTCTGCAGTCTGTGATGGACAATAATGTGGTTTCTGTTTTTGCTTGCTAGATTGCCTGTCTGTGTTTATTTGTGGGTTGCAGCTAACTGATCACACACCATATCTGTTCCATTGTGGTAGACCAGTGCTATTTGCTTTGTTATTTTCCTGGAGGTTGTTTGCAAAGTGTTTCCAGACGTCAAACAAATGGGTTATCCCAAGCACTCTTGTTTTCTAAGCACTGAGTGCACCTTCTCTCTCAAATTGGGTTGAAACTAGAATCTGTTGATTTAGGTGGTTAAAAGTATATAAATGGAAGATGTGGATAGATGGATGTATGGATGGATAGTTTAGACAGATGGATAGACAGATGATAGATCCATAGATAAATAGGATAGGCTATATCAATGATCTAACTTTTTAAATAATTTGTTTATGAAGTCCTGAGAATTAATTCTGGAGTTGTATATTAGGAGAGCACGAGGGAAAAGGATAATAAGCACAAAGGAGCATAAAAGGGAGAGAGAGAGGCAGAGACCAAGAAACAGAGTGAAAGTCAGCTCAAGTGGGTGACCATAACCTCTGGCAAGACATCAGACAAACAAGTTCAACCCAAAGTCAATTTAACTTTATTGGACCACACTGTCTCAGGCAATTAGAAAAATATTTGTAAAACATCAGATGAGAAAAAGGAACGTGGAGCCCAATAATGCAAAACAATGTTTATAAGAGAGAAATCATGAAGTGGGAAGAGTAAACACAATTATTCTATCAGCACCTCCTGTTCTTCTAAAGATTACTTAACTTACATGGAGAGAATGCCTTCAAACAAACAGCCAAAATAGTTTCTCTCTAGCATACTCCTACCCCCAAAGGAGTGAGTTTTAAGACCTCTAACTCTCCCTAAGAAAACAACAAACCCTGAGGAATTTTCAATTTTGAGGAATTAGAAATAATTACAGACTAGATTCCATAAGCTTATGGATAATTTTTAAATCAACTAATAACCCCAAGCCAAAGATAAAAATAAAAATGGTCTTTATAGTTCTATTTTGCCCTTGCTTTTCACTTTAGTGAAAAGGTAATTCACAACCCACACAAGTGATAGTCCCCAAGCTGAGATTGTAATTATAAGTTTATCTGGAGAAGAGATTGCACACAAACTCTTCATCCAAATGGGCTTTCAAGGGTCTTCATAGTTCAAGTCAACTGAACTCACCTCAGTGTGGTATTGCATAGTTCAGCTTGTTTTGCCAAGTCTTACAAATTGCAGTAACTGAGTATCTCATGCAGGTGGAAAACATGAAATGTTGTATTTTTTGTCATCTTCCACCATACACAAAACACACACACACACTCTTCATGGTCTGCACTTCACTCATGTCTAATAAATGGCGGTCCTGCATATTGACTCCTCCAAATTCCTTTTTTCCAGCCAGGCCTGTTCTCTTTCCAGAACCATCCTTGGTATTACCTAATGTCCATGGGGTTGCAAAGAATCAGACACAAGTGAAGTGACTTCACACACACACGCACCCACACACACATGCGCACATTCTTATCTAATCCTTTCAAATCACTAAATTCTCTACCTACTACTGAAAAAAATTGATGGTATAGGTTCTTTCTCAGACAAAAAATACTATCTATGTAAAAACAAAGTGAAATTTATGGTGTAGAAATCTTCCATTTCTGCCATGGACCTTCCAGCTAACAGCTCAGCCCTCAGGTCGGTTCTGCTTCTCTGGGAAAATAGTACGCATCAAAATCTATATTTAAAAAATACTATTTAAAATATATTTTAAACTATTAAATAAACTATTAAAATATATTTTAAAAATACTATTATGAAATGCACACACAGATATATTTCATATAGTGTGACTCCTAGAGAAATATCAGGAAAAAAAGTATCCAGATTTCTAAGATTTCAAATACCAACTATATGCTTGAAGATTTCTAGTCTGAGGCTTTGTTTGTAACCATCATTTGCTTTTTAAAATCCAATGCGCCTTGTGACTTTTAGAAACTTATTTTAAAGGAAAGGGAACCATTCTCTATGTGTTTACTATGATTATGTATAACAAGCAGTAGAAAAATTTGGAGACTAATAGAAGGAATGGCTTCATGCCTATTGTGAGGGAATATTGGAAATACCAACTAGATGATAAGTCAACATCCACATATTCATACACTCATGTGTGTATCCGTGAGTTTGTGTGTGTAAATCTGTTTTTTTCTGTACCATTCTGCTTTAAATAGCTTTAGAATTTGGAAGCTTCCATGGGCATCTGGTCACTTTTTACATACTATTATTGAATCGCTGTTCTTGGAAGAGACTGATGTGGCAACGCATTTCTGTTAATTTCCCCTGAAGAACGTCACAATGGGTAATGTTCTGTGGGTGGTCATGCAGTGAGACACTGGTGTCTGTCTATGACACATACTGTATATGAAAGGAGGCGTAGATAAAGGTAACTTGAATTCCATCCCTCTCTGTTTATACGATGCTTATCACCATGCTATCTAGACACCCAACCGAGAAGCTTTTCAACAAGGAAAATTTCCTGCTCGGTTTCGTTGAAATCCATGGACGAGGCGTCTGGGCAGGCTCTGGAAGGGTTAATAGGCACACATGCTTCTGGGTAGTCAGAGACGAAAATGGATTGACCCAAGTGGCAACAATTTCCCCATTTCCAAAAATGTAAGCAACTGCTTCAGTGGAATACCACTGGAAATGAATATTCTATATTATAAACATACTCTAAGTGCATTTGCAGGCATCTAGCTGTTTAAACTGTTTTTTACCTAAACCAGTGACTTTTGTAAAGATATAGCTATTCACAATCCTTGTTTATTTTGAATAGTAATAGCATGGAAAATTTCAAAGGAAAATATTTGGCTATGTTTTCTGTAGGAGAGAGCAAATTCTTTGAGTGTATGTGTTGTGTGTATGCATATGGGCACAGATAATATATATTACTTTTAAAAAGCATTAAAAGTATATATTCCTTTTTTGAATATTAGTGTAACTTTCAGTAACATTGGCCCCATGATATTTTCTTTTTTGTGTTCCATGATAGAATTGATACAATACAGCATGTGGTTGACTAAGACCAAACATCAGTGAATTCAACTGAACTTTTTACAAAGTCAAATAATAACGAGTCTCTTAGAACATCTGTATTTTCTTTTGGAGAGTCTTCACTTCCTTCCTCTTTCTACCCTCTAACTTCCTTTGTTTTCTTTTAGTCTTGAACTGTAACTGGGACATTCTGGAACATAGATTTATTCTTCTTGACCTCAGCTGTGATTAATCCACCCGAGACAAAGATCAACTTCTGGCCAACACTTGTTCCCTCTTCCTTGTATCAGCAATGCAGATTTACCTACTTGTTCGCAGTATCTGCTCTAAGTGTAGTTGAAAAGAAAATCCAGAGAGCAAAGATGCAAGAATTAACTGACTGATTTAACAAACACGTGTTGGGTACCATTTATGGCCCTGGTTAGACAGTATTTTTAATGGGTGGATATTAATTTTAATGCATGTGAAACTCAGAAATGCAGATGAGGTTTAAGAGGATGATGAATGGCTTACAGTCCACATTTGTAGGTCCTGTTCTTATTCCTCCACCATATGGTAGAGAAGCAAAATTACAATTTTCTTTGGGTGGGAGGAGGTACTCAGGTAGATTAATCACACACACTGGCAGCTAGGATGAATGAAACCTTAGTTAACACTAAAAACCTCATTGGAACCATTAGTTCTGACCTCTTTATCAAAACTTTTACCCAGGCTGCTAAGAATTAACAAGATTGATGAATCTGAATTTCAGCTTTTGCCTTTTTCTACTGGTCATTTGTCAATCAGTAGCATTCATTGAGAATTCACTACATAGAGAATATTGTGCAGACTTGCAGCCTCCAAACTCTGTTAAGGAAAAACTACTTTAAGGAATATTAACAGGCTTCTGGAGACAAAGTTGCTACTTTTGCAATTAAGTTAGTTCAATGGTTAAGACACGGATTTCTTGTTACAATAAGCCTTCTCAGAGAATCTAATCTTCTAACACAAATCTAATATTTGTCAATACAAAAGAGGATTTAGTATTCAATGCTTCCCTTTGTTATCCAAGCACAAATTAATATTTCTTGGAAATAGCATTCTGTAGATTTCAAAAAAAAGGGGGGGCTGTGGTCACTCCTTTCATGGAGGGTGTTAATATCTCTGTTGTAAAAGTGATTACAGAACCAATGTTTTTAGGGTATAAAAGGTCAAAAATTGCTTAACCCAGTGGTACTCAAGCCAAAGTGAATATTAAGTTTTCCTTGGATACCATTAAAAAATAAAATTTTCAACATCTGACCCTCCCCCAAACTTATGTAGAATTTAGGGGGATAGAACCAAAACCCCCAAGGTTGTGGAAAACACTGTCCAAGCCAATCCAATCAATGCGCAAGTGAGACCAACAGCCTTTCAAAGAATCTCCAAGCCTCACTGCCCAGGCATCACTGTTCAATAGCAGAAAACTACGTCCCTGTCCGTTCCCCAGTGTATTAGAGAGATGTCCTGAACTCACAGCCTAGCAATAGTAACAGCAACAGGGATGCAAATAGTTCCACAAAGGATGAGGTACACCTGTCTAGGACTCTCAGAATTTGTGCTAGAAAATACAGAGATAATGGAGTCACTACATCAAGGCCACTGATGCTGATGCATGGGAAAAATTCAGGAGACAAATTGGGACCATGATGGTTTTTGAAGTTAAAAAGAGGCAGAAGCTAGAAAGAAACAGCTGTGAAATAAGGGGGAGAGGGGGGAAGTAAACAGAATATACGAGGACACTGAACCATCATAGAATTTCTAAAACTGTGGCTTGGAATTCGGGATTAACATATACACCTCCTCATACCTAAAACAGATAAATAAGAATTAGGTAGAAACCAACTTTTACCTATTGGAAAGACTTCACAGTGCAGCTAAGAAATAAATCGTCTTTGCAAATATAAAAGGGTAAAACAGTTTTGGAGAAAGACAGGGGCGAGTACTTCAGGGAAGTGTATAGACGGAGTAAAAAAGGTCATGCACACAATGATACTCCGAAGGAGGGTGGGGAGAAATGAATGGCCAAATCAAGAGGCATTTGTTGATTGGTGCCCTGGCATAAAATCCATGACCTAGACTTTAAGCATGGGTCAAGAATTAAATAGGAAAAAGATCACCTTGTTAAAATGTCATTATTTTAAAGCTTTTTGTTGTTGTTCGCTCTTCAGTCACTAAGTTGTGTCCAGCTGTTTGTGACCCTACAGACTGAAGCATGCCAGGCTTCTCCATCCTCCACTGTCTCCCAGAGTTGATTCAAACTCATATCTGTTGAGTTGGTGATGCTATATAACTATCTCATCCTCTGCTGCTCCCTTCTCCTTTTGCCTTCAATCTTTCTCAGCATCAGGTCTCTTCCAATGAGTCAGCTCTTTGCAGCATGTGGCCAAAGTATTAGGGCTTCAGTAACAGTCCTTCCAATGAATATTCAAGGTCAATTTCCTGTTGGATTAACTGGTTTGATCTCCTTGCAGTCCAAGGAACTCTCAAAGCCTTCTCCAGCACCACGATTTGAAAACATCAGTTCTTCAGTGCTCGGCCTTCTTCATGGTCCAGCATTCACATCCATACATAACTACTGGGAAAAACATAGATAGCTTTCACTATACAGACCTGTATTAAAAAACAATGACCTTTAAGGTCAAAAAATGAAGATGATGGCATCCAGTCCCATCACTTCATGACAAATAGATGGGGAAACAATGGAAACAGTGACAGACTTTATTTTCTTGGGCTCCATAATCATGGCAGATGGTGACTGTAGCCATGAAATTAAAAGAAGCTTTCTCCTTGGTAAAAAAGCTATGACAAACCTACACAGCATATTAAAAAGTGGAGAATTACTTGGCCGACAAAAGTCCATCTAGCAAAGCTATGGTTTTTCCAGTAGTTATGTATGGATGTGAGAGTTGGACCATAAAGAAGGCTGAGCTTCAAAAAAATGATGTTTTTGAACTGTGGTGCTGGAGAAGACTCTGGAGAGTCCCTTGGACTGCAAGGAGATCAAACCAGTCAATCCTAAAGGAAATCAATCTGAATATTCCTTAGAGGGATTGATGCTGAAACTGAAGCTCCAATACTTTGGCCACCTGATGCGAAGAACTGACTCATTAGAAAAGACCCTGACGCTGGGAAAGATTGAAGGCAGGAGGAGAAGGGGACAACAGAGGATGAAATGATTGAATGGCCTCACCAACTCAATGGACATGGGTTTCAGCAAACTCGGGGAGATGGTGAAAGACAGGGAAGTCTGGCATGCTGCAGTCCATGGGTCACAAAGAGTCAGACACGACTGAGGTACAGAAAAACAACAACCTTTAAGGTACAGTGTTGACCACTTTCTACCCTTTGACATTTAATCCTCCAGCACATAGGAAAAGCAGGGATGAACAAGTATGCCCATATGCTGGGAAGAAATGGAAGCCAAGAGATGTAAAAGTTTTGCCCGAGACCGGTAAGAATTTAGGTTAAGACTTAAAACACAGACCTGAATTCGTAGGCTATAGTGTGCGTGTTATATTTTCATAGGCAAAATAAATGCAAAGCTAGCCTCAGAGGGAAAGAAATCAAGAGGCTTTGTTAATCCACTTTCTAGATCCTGAAGTTTCTGTTTTGCAAGAGTTAATTTTTTCTTATTAAAGTTGATACAATAAAATTATGCTGGAGCAGAAGTTTGGAAAAGAGCCTGCAAGTTTATGGAAACCACACTATAGGAATTTAAAGAATTTGAGGTGCTGCAATGATTAGAAATTTGTGTGTTATAGCTGCTGCTAAGTTGCTTCAGTCGTGTCCAACTCTGTGCAACCCCATAGACGGCAGCTCACCAGGCTCCCCCGTCCCTGGGATTCTCCAGGCAAGAACACTGGAGTGGGTTGCCATTGCCTTCTCCAATGCATGAAAGTGAAAAGTGAAAGTGAAGTCGCTCAGTCGTGTCCGACTCTTAGCGACCCCATGGACTGCAGCCTACCAGGCTCCTCCATTCATAGGATTCTCTAGGCAAAAGTACTGGAGTGGGGTGCCATTGCCTTCTCCGGCACATTTATTCAAACTGGAAATGTTTATTGTTTAGTGAAAAATCAGTGCTTGAAACTGATAAATTAACTTAAACACCAGCATGAGGTGCTATTTTCAGCACATTCCTAAAAAAAACTTTCAAAGACTATATAATAAAATAGAAATATTTATAGGAAAAAATTAACTAAAGGATGTGTCAACCATTTTTTCAAATCAATCTCTCCTTTTCAAATGCTTCCTCCATGTGTCAAGGAAACTTATATGTTTAGTAGAATTCTGTATTTTTTTTTTAAAGGACTTAGAGGGAATCTTTCTCATTGCATCTTAGAGCAGAAGAAACATAAATCTAGTGTGAAAACACCCAGGATGACAAAAAGTATTGTTAGGATAGGAACTTTTTAAGGATGGGAGTGATAATCACCCTCCCGGCTAAAGACATGGAGGATAAATACAGGAGGTGAACAGTCTGGCTTAAGCATCCATGATTATGTCTCACTTCAACCTTCATTATCTATTCTGACATTGTTGATGTTGTCTAAGCTTTTGTTTCTAAGTTTGTAACATGGAAAAAAAAGTGTCTAGAAGCATTTTTCAGATCATATATATATTCCTGCTAATTTTTATGTTATATGTCATTGAAAACACACAAGAACCAGAGTCTTCTTCTCTTTTGAGTTAAGGGTACATTATGCAGACATGTTTACTCTGAGTTGTAGGAACATGAGAAAATAAAGGAAAGAAAAGAGAATATAAGTTCTCTGAGAGTCTAGGTCACATGAATTCGGATGATTCCAATTACTTTGCTATGCTTGAATTTATCTCTCTATACTAAAAAGCCACGTGCTTTTGGAAACCTCTATAATAATACGCCACATGTAATCACAATTACATAATTATACAATATAAAAACGATTACTTAAGTAACATTACCGGTTAACCCTGGTAATTACCTGTACATGTATGTGGGCAAAACAGTCGATTTGAGTGCGGAAGACAACTCTGCTTGAAATTGTTTTTATGAAAAAATTGTGGCAGTTCCAAAAAAAAAAAAAAAACCACTAAAAAGGCACAGCTTTGATTGCTTGGCCTGTGAATAAACTTTCCAGAATGCTTCTCAGATTTGGCACAGCATAATGTTGCAAGCCAAAGAATCAAAGACAACTTGCTGAAGAAAATGTGTGTGAGGTTGGTAAATAATTCAGCCAGACATTTTAGGCTGATTTGAAACTTTAAACAGGAGATATTCTAATTGAGGGTAAAGTTGAAAAACTCAATTTGTGTACAAGTGAAATCATGCTTGCCCCATCTAATAATAGGGTGACATTAGCCAAATAAGGTCATCTAGAATCTGTGCCTCCCAGAAACTGGAACTGCAGTGGGAAGAGACACAGGGAGGACCAGAAACTCAGAGCTGTTTTCCGAGGAGGCAGCATGTCACTTAGACCTAATCTCCGTGAGCAGCTCCCTCCAAAAATATTTCAGTGTTAGGAGTTGTGCTCTAGGCTGTGTGAGCCATTGGGTCAATTTAGTTGAATGAGGCAGCTGTCTTTAGAGAAAAGAAAGAAATGTAAGCTCACCAGTTTAGGGAAGAATAAGTTAAATAATTTAATTGAATTGACCTTTGCTTAGTCAAAGAGGACCCCAAGCATTGGCTACGGAGACAGAGCCAGAGAGCAACCAAGGTGATGGTTTACTTGATGCTCGATCAATGGCTTACCCTCAGGGACATTGCCTAGAGGTCAAACCAAAGAATGATCCATCAATTGGAACAAAAAATAAAATGCTGATGGTAATTACACCATAACATGTTAAGAAAGGGCTCATTCGGTGGAAAGCTTTTTATTTTTTTCCTGCTTTATTTTGCTTTGCATAAATAGGCTTCATCTTAAAATCTTGTTCAAAATTTAATTCAATGTGCTTTTCTCTTTGCTCCTAAACTCACTGAAGAGATGGACTGCTCTACTGTCCATAAAAATCAATACACGGTATCAAAAATTTTATTTATTTAATAGAAATTGACCTTTTCCCCTTATATGTAACTTTGTCCTCTGATCTATCACTTACTACAAGGTTCTTAGAGTTTCTCAGTTAAAACATGCATAGTAAGCTATATTTATTTTAACAAGAATATTTCTTTGTAATGAGTGCTGGAAAAGTAAAGATAAGCCAAATATACTAAGCAGCAGATAAATCAAATTAAATTTAGCTGAAGAGAAGTTTAGAAAATTGACATTCACCCCCAAACCAGCCTTTGCATTACTAAAAAAGACACAAATGCAAACATCACGTAGAGTGAATTCCCAACACTGAGTGTCAGTTCTTTCCAGCTGTTTAGGTATGTGGCAAGGAAATGACCCATGGTCAAGAAAAATACACTCGTTGGTTCTGCAATGTGCACTAAATAATCTGAAGTAGGGGCAGCCACACAAGTTCTAACACTTGTGAGCTCACATAGGGATTCCTCGGAAAGGGGGTTAAGAAGGCACAGGGAGATAGACTGGTCTGTAGGGAAGAAAAAGAAAAATCAAAGAATGAGGTCTGAAATTCTCCAGATACCAGTATATGAACTCTGTATTTTTTTTTTAATCCAGAAACAAAAGACAAATAAAGTCATCTTAATCTTACTAATAAAAGCCTCGCAAAACTTGGCCATTAAAAACAGAGGTACATCCTAAAAAGACAAAGAAAATCAACAAAAAGCTTATCTGAGCTGTTAGGATTTAAGGGACATTCAGTATTCCTTTTGATATGGGAATATTATTTTCTTTACATTTAAAGAAAAATGAATACCAGGTTAAGAGGTACTCATTTGTAAGTAATTATATCCTTTGTTAGGTGGACAAATGATATAACTTTGATGGGGGGTCTAGTGTTCACTTTTTTTTAATTTTTTTATTAATTAATTAATTGATTGCTTTTTAAAATTTTTTGGCTGTCCTGCGTTTGTTGCTGTACGGCTTTTCTCTAGTTGTGGCAAGTGGGGCCTACTCTCTCTCTAGTTGCAGTACGTGGGCTTCTCATTGCAATGGCTTCTCTTTGTTTCAGAGCATGACCTCTAGGGCACACAGACTTCAGTAGCTGTGGCTCCTGGGCTCTAGAGCGCAGGCTTATTAGTTGTGGCTCAGGAGCTTAGTTACTCCTTGGCATGTGGGATATTCCTGGACCAGGGATCAAACCCATGTCTCTTGCACCAGCAGGCAAATTCTTTACCACTGAGCCACCAGGGAAGCATTCTAGTGTTCCCTTTTTCCAGTGCGGTAAGTCATTCAGCATTGATTGCAACATTTTGGGCCAAGTCTGATTTTATAAAAGTGATATTCAGTAAAATGATGGGAGGGCTTCCCAGGTGGCACAGTGTTAAAGGATTCATCTGCCAATGCGGGAGACACAGGAAACTTGGGTTCCATCTCTGGGTCAGGAAGTTCCCCTGGAGCAGGGAATGGCAACCCATTTTAGTATTCTCGCCTGGAAAATTCCATGGACAGAGGAGCCTGGCAGGCAACAGTCCATGGGGTTTCAAAGAGTCAGACATGACTGAGGGCCTGAACACACACACAAGATGATGGGAGAATGTAAGCTTATCTTAAAAGGGAAATCTGTGTTTAGTAGGAGTCCAGAGCAAAATCAAATTAGATTCACAAAATGCATTACACATTCATAAGTATAACTTGGTTGTTTAGTGCTTTATAGCTTTCAAAGGCTGTCCCATTGGTTATCCATTTTGATGCTCAAAAAAACTGTTATATTGGAAAAAGTTATGGCGATGGACAGGGAGGCCTGGCATGCTGCAGTTCATGGGGTCACAAAGAGTCAGACACGACTGAGCAACTGAACTGAACTGAACTGATTATCATCTCTACCTTGCATATGAATTAACAAGTTCAAAGAATCTCAGTGACTTTTCTCTCTTCTCTCAGATCCCTTCTTGGAGCCCAGGGGCCTATGGTTGAGTGTCTGGGGAGGGTGATCAGGAGCCTTGGACTCTCTGTGCCCCTTTTACCATTTTAGTCGTTTGGAGGTCACTATGGGTATATTTGTCACCTGCCTGTTTTGAATGCAGTCTTTGGCCCAAAGCTAAACAGGAAGTAGAATGAGGACCATGGATGTAGTCTGAACTTAGGCTGTATGGTGCTGTTTAGAACCTAGCCAGAGACACATAGACACAGTTGAAGCCAGGGCAGTCTGTCTGAAACACACAATGTGAAATAGAGAAAAATCGTGAGCAGGTTAGAATGGAAAGCATAAATTTAAACATTACGCTTTGTCCCACCTAACTTGCTTTCTAGTAAGCTGATGGTTCTGTTGTACATAATATTTAATTTTTTGAAAACAATTTTTATGATTATCTTTTAATGGTTTAGACAATAGTCCAATTCCCCTGAAATGTAATCTCCCTATGGAAATGCTTGGTGAGTCCATCATCATATAATTGTTTAAGATGTTTGCCTGATAAATTCAAGGCAAGGTTTTCTGAAAAACCATGAAACTGTCTCATCTTAGAAAGGTTAAGAAGATGGTTCGGAAATCAGATCACCTTGTATTAGAACGCTGCTTGTGAAATGAGTTGTGTTTGGTAAATTATTCAGTCTCCCTTTCTTTAGTGAGAAAACTAAAAAATGAAACTGAAAAAAATGGAAATGATTAAAAAGGATGCCCATTTCATAGCAATTTTGTTAGGTTAAATGAAGTAATCCACATAAAGCATTTAATGGATGTTCATAATACGAGCTCTTATTTGGGAGGATTTTTTGAGACACAAGCAAAATTCTATAAGTGACAGAACGTAGCCACATCCTAATCACTGCTCCCCATGAGACCCAGCAAACCTTCCTTTACTTTCTCTCTCTAAAATTAAGTTGCCTATTCTGGACATTTCATGTAAATGTAACTATGCTGTATAAGGCCTTGTATGCCTGGCTTCTTTTATGTTGAATAACGTTTCCAACGTAATCCATATTGTAGCATGCATCAGTACTTCATCCTTCTTATGGGTGAATAATATTCCACTGTGTGGGTATACAGAGAAGGCAATGGCACCCCACTCCAGCACTCTTGCCTGGAAAATCCCATGGACGGAGGAGCCTGGTGGACTGCAGTCCATGGGGTCGCTAAGAGTCGGACGTGACTGAGCGACTTCACTTTCACTTTTCACTTTTCACTTTCATGCATTGGAGAAGGAAATGGCAACCCACTCCAGTGTTCTTGCCTGGAGAGTCCCAGGGACGGGGGAGCCTGGCGGGCTGCCGTCTATGGGGTCACAGAGTCGGACACGACTGAAGCGACTTAGCAGCAGCAGCAGCAGCATCTAAAATTAATTAACTGTAAATATATGGGTTTATTTCTAAACTGAATTCACTTTGAGTTAATTTCTGTATATGGTGTGGGATAAGAATCTAAGTTCATCCTTTTACATATGACTATCCAATGCCCTAGTGCCGTTTGTTGAAAAGATTAATCCTTTCCCGTTGCTATTGCTTTGGCACTTTTGTTGAAAATCAACTGATTATAGATATAACAGTTTATTTCAAGAGTCTCAATTCTGTTCCATTGTCTATCCTTGCGAGTTTCCTAATCTTATTTTTGTCAGTAGGCATGCATGATAAGGGAACATATTCTACTTACACACAGAATCCCATGTCATTTTTTTCTTCCAAGAAAAATAAGGCAGAAGTTAAATTTTAAAAAAAGGCAAGCGAGGTACCGATTAAACTAACTAATGGATCACAGGAAGAAGAGCCCTGTAAATCATGAGAACTAAATTTGAATTTGAACTGACAGAGTAAGAAGATAATGAAAATTCACAGCCGATAGCTTCCGATTTTTTGCCAAGTAAAGAAAGAAGATGGATAAGAAACACTGCAAAAAATAAGTTAGCAGGGCAGGGATTAGGGTAAGGGCTGTATCAGTACTGATAGTACTGTCATAAACAACATCCTTGAAGTTGATTTTCCTGCCACACAGTATCTCTTTATTATTCCTTTGGCAGTGGGCTAAATTAGAGAGCAGGGGAAAGGAAAGAATTGTTGACAAAATTCTACATGCAGTCAATGGTAACCAGTGTCCTGGGAAGGAGGACTCATGGAACATTAGCAACCTTTATGCAATGCCCATGTCGTGCTCAGGAAGGATTGCAAAAAAAACTCTTGACAGCCCAAATAGGAGCTGCATGTGCTCGCTTAGCTGATAGACAATAGAGGTTCCTCTGGGCTTCCCTGATAACTCAGCTGGTAAAGAATCCACCTGCAATGTAGGAGACTCTGGTTTGATTCCTGGGTTGGGAAGATCCCCTGGAGGAGGGCCTGGCAACCCACTCCAGTATTCTTGCCTGGAGAACCCGCATGGACAGAAGACCCTGGCAGGCTACAGTCCGTGGGTAGCAAAGAGTCAGACAGGACTGAGCGATTAAGCACAGCACAGCACAGCACAGCACAGCAGTTCCTCTACCTGCCACAGACATTGAGTTCTCCTTCTGATCAGCCATATGGAATTCTGCCTATGGGATGGAGGAGACTTTTTAAAAAATCAAGCTAAAGGACATGCCACAGGAGCAATGCCTATATACTTCTCTCAAATCAAATCTGTTTGAATACAGGAAACGTTGGGAGCAACCACTATAGAAAAGATAAGGAACTAGACATAGTTTGTTTCAGTCCTGCCTGAATTTCTAGTCATTTTATTTAAGGTGTGTGTGTGCTCAGTCATTTCTAACTCTTTGCAACTTCGTGGACTGTAGCCCGCCCTGCAACTCCATGGAGTTTTTCCAGGCAAGAATACTGGAGTGAGTTCCTGTGCCCTCCTCCAGGGGATCTTCCCGACCCAGAGATCAAACCGACACCTCTTGTGTCTCTCGCATTGGCAGGTGGATTCTTTACCACTGTACCACCTGGGAAGCCCCATTTTATTTAATGCAGCTGCTACTGCTAAGTCGACTCTGTGCGACCCCATAGACGGCAGCCCACCAGGTTCCTCCATCCATGGCATTTTCCAGGCAACAGTGCTGGAGTGGGGTGCCATTGCCTTCTCCGATTTTATTTAATAGTGTGATGCAAACAGAGGATAAACATGGTAGAAGATGTCATAGCACTGAAAGTACTAAGAAAGAAACATACTGGTTCAGTAACAAAAAACAGTGCGTAAACTAGAGAATCGTTGTCTATGTTAAAGGACAAGATAATGACACTTGCTCCCATAAGGATCAAATCTCGAGTCATGTGACTATTTAATAAATATCTAGTTACCTTAAAAAAAAAAAGATCAAACAAAACAAACCTAAGCTACTAGAGGGAGAAGAATGAAGTGGCTAAGAGCATGGATACCAGGACAAGACTCCCTGTGTATAATTTCCAGATCTGCGCCTTGCTATGCCTCTGTGAACTTGGGTGAGGGATTTAACTTCCCTCAGCCTCTGTAGCCTCTTCTATAAAAGGAGTGAACATTGTAAGCACTTCACAGAGTTGTAGTAAAAATTAAATGGGTCACTAGTAGGAAAGCACTTATAAATATTAAATTCTTATTAAGTGTTCTGTAGGTACTTGCTGTTAAACCTCTTATTTTGTTTTATTATAGATCCTTTTCAATTCCAACTAAAAAAATAAGGGGTCCTTCAAAGTGTTAAATATCAGTTCACCTCACTTTAAGCTTTTTTTATTTATTTAATTTTGGGCTGTGGTGGGTCTCTGTTGCTGAGCAGGGGTTTGTTCTGCTTGTGGCGAGCAGGGGCGAAGCCCTAGTGGCAGCTCATGGGTTTCCCATTGTGGCAGCTTCTCTTGATGCAGAGCATGGGCTCCAGAGCACAGGCTCAGTCGTGGCTCACGAGCTTAGTTGTCCAGCGGCACGTGGAATTCTCCTGGACCAGGGATCAAACCTGTGTTCCCTGCATTGGCAGGCAGATTCTTAACCACTGGGCCACCAGGGAAGGCCACCTCACTTTTGTTAAATGGTTAGTGTATAAGGTTGTGTCAATATTATTTGGAAATAGGTAGGAAGAAATTGAAATTGATGTTTAATGAAATATTCAAAGTGCTAATTATATGTTGTTCCTGATTCACAGTGAAATCAGCACTTCTGAAAAGAACAATATAAAGTAGATAAATACTTTCAAAATGAAAGATAGTCCTATCATTATGGTGATAGTAAATATATATTACTTTTGAAAATTTTGCATATAAATGGTGTTTTGCAAAATAGTTTTTACTTAGATAAATGAAACAGAGAAAGTCAAGTGTACATTATTTTCATAATAGGTGTGCTCCTGAAAAGTTCAGTACAAGTAAGATATTTAAACACTTGATAGAGTATTAGTGATCCTTTTTGTGAAGTGACAAACCCTTTCTGCAATGTGAATTACCTTGTTAATTTAATTTTTGTGTGTATACACAGATAAACATATATTGGGCTTCCCAGGTGGCTCAGTGGTTAAGAATCCACCTGCCAATGCAGGAGATGCAGTCTCAATCCCTGGATCTGGAAGATCCTCTGGGAGAAAGAAATGGCAACCCACTCCAGTATTCTTGCCTGGGAAATCCCATGGACAGGGGAGCCTGGTGGGCTACAGTCCATGGGGTCACAAAAGAGTCAGACACAACTTAGGGACTAAAACAAATACACACACACACACACACACACACTGGTTTAAATTTATAGTAAAATCAAGAAGTATGTGCATCAGTAGAGTAGTTTCTAGAAGCCTTAGCATCTTTAGGTGATCAGGAGATTCAGTATCCCTTTTCTTTGTGGTCATTAACTCCTTTGGACATGACACATGAGAAATGGATGCTCTCCTAGCCTCTGGCCAAGGTTAAGGTCAAGATCTGGCATGGGACTTCTTCACATGGCCTATGGAATGGCTTTTTACATACAAGAGATACAGGCTGCCAATAGCTCCCTCTTGAGTTGATCTATCTCATTCTAGTGATAATCATAACTTCAAGTGGGAACTTCACAAACTCTGTCTCAGACTTCTCTACACAGTTTAGACTTCCTGTTTTGCATTCTGCTTTTCCCCTCTCATTTCTGTTCTATCTCAATCTGCAGAATTCTGAGATTACACTTCCTAAGGTAATTGTAGCCTTCTGCTTTCCTTCTCCATTTCTCACCATTCCCCTATTTGTTTTTTCCATAAAATCAATTTCTATTCATCACCCTCTGCAACCTTCCCACTCTGGTTTCCCCAGCCATCCTGTCAGAGTTTTATGGTTTGTTTGCACCTAGGGTCTGTAATGTTACACTTTTCTTTGTGGTTGCCAAGCAATGGCATGTCATTAACCCTCAGGGGAATTCCTAAATTCCCAAACACACTCATTCAAAAAGGTCACCCTTTAGACATCTGTCTTCCTTTCTGACCTGCTGCCGATAGGCAACAGCTGCTCGGCCATACTTAGCATGCATCGTGTCTATTGTCTACCACAATTATTACACCCCCAGACAGTCCTGCTTCCTACAGGATGATATAATTGTTCTGAGATGCTAATCCTACCGCTGTTGGCTCTGTTGGTGGGGAGAGTGATTCTTCCCAAGAAGTGGTGGTTACTTTCTCTAGGAACACAGTTATCTAGAGAGACTGCTGCTGCTGCTGCTAAGTCGCTTCAGTCTGTGCGACCCCATGGACTGCGGTCCACCAGGCTCCTCCATCCATAGGATTTTCCAGGCAAGAGTACCAGAGTAGGGTGCCATTGCCTTCTCCAATCTAGAGAGACTACGTACCACCAAAAAGGAAATAAGTTATGCAATCTAGGCACCATCCTTGTCTACCTACAGTACTCGTAACAAATCATAGCTGATATTGCACCCACTCTCCAATGCCAGGCCCAAGGGACTATCTGAAAACTCATGTTTGACATGCAGTGCCCACCTCAACCTCCTTTCTTATCAATTACTGTCTTAGGGGAATAAGTGCATTAGTTTCTTAATTCTCCCTAACACTTGGCCTCATGTTTACGTTTGCTCACAATCTGTTTGCCTGTGTAGCATCCCCTTCCTCAATTCTCCCCCACTGGCTTCAGTCTAGACAGTGTTTAAAATCAAGCTCAAGTTTCACCATCTTCCATGGAACCTGCCCCCCAGGTGATTTCATCCTATGAAATTCATCCCTCACAATTTTCTTTAGTACATTCTTTTTTTTTTTTTCTAACCACTGATTTGACCATTATCATATTTCTCCCACAGAATTTCAATAGTTTATAGTTGAAAGGGACCTTAGATAATTTACCTGTTTGTTCTTTTATAAAATGATTAACTGAGGCCTAGAGTCTGAGTGGCTTTTACAATGACCCTCCCTGCCTCCCTCTGAACTCAAGAGGATCTGAGGTTCTGCTCTTCCACACCTGGGGTCTAGACATTGAAGAATATAACACCGGCCTGCAGTTTTGACATACAGAGAAAAGGGAGCCTATGTTTGAGTCTTGGATGGAGGAAGGCTCAGGAAGATACAAAGCTTCGATTCCAAGGAAAAAGGACAAGATTAACAATTAGCTACCACATAAAAGGTCAACCATATTAAATAGTCACATTTGAGTGACTAGTTTTAGGAGTTAAGGCAGAGAATATGTACTATGATAATTAGAAACCTTTTTAAAAATAATTGGAAAATGAGACTTAAGGGAATGGTCTAAGCCAATGTCCTTAGCCACAAGCAAAGACATATCAGTTCATACAGAAGACTGACATAATGGTAGTATGTGCGTGTGTGTGTGTGTGCGCGCATGTGTTAGTTGCTCAATCATGTCCGACTCTTTACAACCCCATGCTCCTCTGTCCATAGAATTCTCCAGGCAAGAATACTGGAGTGGGTAGCCATTCCCTTCTCCAGGGGATCTTCCCAAATGAGAAATCAAACCTGCCTCTCCTGCATTGCAGGCAGATTCTTTACCATCTGAACCACCACAGAAGCCCAAATATATATATATATATATATATATATATATATATATATATGCATGAGTGCAAAGTCGTTTCAGTCGTGTCCAACTCTATGTGACCCTATGGGCTTCAGCCAGCCAGGCTCCTCTGTGCATGGAATTATCCAGGCAAGAAAACTGGAGTGGGTTGCCATTTCCTTCTTCAGGGGATCTTTCTGATCCAGGAACAGAACACAGGGGTCTTACGTCTACCTGCATTGGCAGGCGGGTGGTTTATCACTAGCGCCACTTGGGAAGCCTATATACATATAAACATACATATATATATATATATATATATTCATATATGGATATGTATATGCTGCCTTTACATATATATTATTAATATATATATCAAACATATATATATAGTATGTTATATAAATATGTCTTTTCTTCTATTTGATTGTGACTTTTTAAAAAGATTCTTTGATGTGGACCACTTTAAAAATCTTTCTTGAATTTGTTACAATATTGCTTTTGTTTAATGTTTTGTGTTTTTGGCCCCAGGGTATGTGCGATCTTAGCTCCCTAACCAGGGATGGACCCCCACATACCCTGCATTGAAAGGGCAGAGTCTTAACCACTGGACCTCCAGGGAAGTCCCTGATTGTGACTTTCTTGAGGGTTGGACTACCTGACATATTGCCATCTGCAGCACCTAGCCATGCCTCATTCACAGGGAGAATACAACAAAAGTTGGTTGCCACACGCAAGCCCCAAGTTTGCAGGCAAAATCCTCTGACTACAAGCTGCCACTCCACTGCTCTGAGACTCCAGAGGCAGTCAGCCCCAAGGGAGTCTGAACATCAAGGTCTCTCTGTGGCCTTTGGAAACTCCATCTGGCACGGTGGTCTTGAGGAAGGAAGTAGATGCCCTCCCAACCGCCAGCCATGGTGAAGCAGTTGGAGATTCATTCCCTGTGGACTGAAACTCCAAGATGAGAATAGCAGGACAATTAAGGAAGGGGTTGGGCCCTTCTCAGTCCACACATTTCTCATTCTCAAAATCAGGATACCTCCCCAACCACACATTGCACAGAAAGGCTCCTAGGAGGTCAAATGGGTGGTGTTGTCACGCGATGTTCTACCTGTCGGCTTTTGCAGTAGAATCCATCTTGGCTGCACATGGCAGGATCCTGAGATATGGACTCTGAATCAAATATGGACTCTGAATCAGGCAAATCAAAATGAATGGCCAAAGGAAACCCTGAAGAAACGCCCCATAAAAGTAATTCAACTTTCACAAGGGCGAAACTTGCGAACTCGCCCTCTGAGTCTTCCCCTGTGTCTATCAACATGTACTGTGCTCTTTTCCTCTAATAAATACTTAGTTGTTTTCACAACTTTGCATCTTTTCATGGGAATTCTTTTCTGCAAAGCTGAAGGGTCAGGTCCCTTGTTAGTGAACACTGGTCTAGTGGCTAGGATCTGGTGCTGTCGCGGCCACAACCCAGCCTCATTCTCTGGCTGGGCGGAGACCACCCCAGATCAGCCTTGCTGACAAGAGAATTGACATGATCTGCTTAAATGACTTTTGGGTCAACCCATCTTGGCATTAACCTAACTAGTGCAAATAAGTTTAAAATGTTTAAGGGACATTTGCACTGACAATGCCAGAGCCATTCAGAGAGAACGATGCTGCCATGTTCAGAGCAGGGCTGCCCCAAACCATGCTCCACGCCTGGATCACTCACTAGGTCACCCAGCACCCCTGATCTTTTCCTGCACGTCCTTGGTCCTTCTGGGCACACAGCCCTGACCCCGCGTATGCAGAGTCTGCCTCAGTGGTGGTTTTCAGCTCCAATTCATTTATTATCCTGCTAGACCCAGCCTCCTCCTCCTAGGCGCAAATCTAGTGACAGAAATTCTTTAAATTAAGAAGGAAACACAAACTATCTGCTGCTCAGGAAGAAACAGCAGGACCGGACCTACCCTGAGACTAGGTGAACTTTACTGGGAAGAGAATGGTGAAATTTTAGCCCTCACACCTCTTCCAGAAAATATGCATATGAAGACATTCCTGCCCCGAAATACCGAGGGCGTGGAAATGGATCGTTAGGGTAATTTGATAGGCATGAGAACGCACTTACACAGCCCCTCTGACCCCTGACTGCTCTGGTCCTCCTCAGACCCCAGGGAGCAGTGTGACTCAGGTCAACTGTCGCTTATCCACAGTGACTGGGGCAGCAGAAGCATGGCTAATGGATGTCCGTGGTGAATTCTCAAGCCTTGTCTTACTCATTAATTTCATCCTTCTTCCCCGCCAGAGCTTGCTAAGTGGCCAGGCTGAAGCCTCAGTCCCCAGCCCACCCTCAGGAAGGGTGCTAAGTGACCTGGGATAGAGGTCTTCACTAGGGTTCAAAGACTACAGTAAATTAACAGAAAGAAACATGGAAGTATTCCACAAAGTAAACAGATTCCCAGTGTCCTGGGAAAAGCAATGATAAAGGAAAGTAGAGGGAGCTGGGCCTGCCAGAAGCATCACTTCATATCATGGTTTAAGTACGCATCCTTATCTAGCCCTTAAGGCATTCTCAGGGCGGGTTGGGTCCAACCCTTTGCTTATGGGTAGAAATATCCTTTCCCTGCTCCTAAGTCACAGTTAAATTCCTTCTTTAGCTAGAACTAGTGTGGATGGTGGGAAAGGAGTGAAAGTTATAGAAATTTAAGAGTCAGGAAGAAAAGCTGAGCATGATTAACAGTGTCTGAACTGAGACCCTTGGAAGAATGTCATCCCATTGGCTTTGGTGTTTGCCAGAGCTGATGTGAAGTGACTACCACCAGATTCTCCGGCCAACTGTTGGCATTGCTGCACAAAATGCTCAAAATCAAATCAGTTCTTGGCCTTCACGTTCAATTTATAGCAGGTGTGCATGTTCGGTTGCTTCAGTCGTGTATGACTTTTTGTGACTTTATGTACTGTAGCCCACCGGGTTCCTCTGTCCATGCGATTCTCCAGGCAAAAAAAACTGGAGTGGGTTGCCATGCCCTCCTGCAGGGGATCTTCCTGACCCAGGGATCAAACCCACATCTCCTGCATCTCTTTCATTGTAGACATATTCCTTCCACTGAGCCACCAGGGAAGCCCTCCATTTACGAAGTTCTCAGCTGTTACCGTGATGTGTGGTCCTAAGATATTGCTGGTTTGAACATCCTCTCCCAACCCTCTTCACTGTAGATACTGTTCACGGACAAAAATATGCTTCCTAGGAATGGTTAGAAAGATTTTTGCTTCTCCCACAGTGGCCTCCTCCTACATTGGTAGAAAAGCTGACTTAGTAGAGTAGCAAGTGATGTTATATTAGTCATGGCATCGTTTTTCAACTGATGGGGGGAAAAAAAAACTCTTTCCACCTGCAAAAATAAACTCGATATCATCTCCATACATTTTTATATCATGTCTTAGGAAAAAGAATCCACCCCCCAAACTCTTGACTGGATATCACTTTATCTGATGGTTGAAAAATGATGCTGTGACAAAAGGGCTATCATTTTTCCTCTCATAAGAGACTAAGATTTAAGGAGAAAGCAGATTGAAGGGGGAAAAAAAAATCAAAGTGCACTTCTCATGTACGTTTCCCAAATTAGTGACACTTTTATGTGAAATGCTGCAAATAATGATACTTAAAGTGCCTGTCAATCTTGATCACAGTTTCAAAAGTTCTGAAAAGAATTCCTCCCGAAATGAAATGGCTCCAAAATGTTTATGTCACCAATCTTTTCCATATTATGTAAGTGTGTGAGGACAGAAATGACATCTGTTCTTATATGCCATCTATTCTGTCAGCTACAAACTTATAATCATTTTAGTAACATTGACAAAGATCCTGAATTTCATTTGGTTGGTGTTAAGTATTTCTTATGGTTACAATGAGTGAATCTCAAGTGGTAATACTTCTCTTGTGTCTGTAAGTTGAGTCCATTTATTATAATATACTAGGAGAGAAGGAGATTAAAAGAAAGCCTTTGCTGGGATGTAAATTCTTTTTTAGTTGTACATTAACCAGGGGCCAAGCTACATCTGAGGGCAAGTATTATCTACCAGACTCAGTGATAAAGAATCCACCTGCAGTGCAGGAGATGCAGGATACTTGGGTTCAATCCCTGGGTTGGAAAGATTCCCTGGAGGAAATGACAACCCACCCCAGTATTCTTGTCTGGAAAAAAATCCCATGGACAGGGGAGCCTGGCAGGCTATAGTCCATGGGGTTGCAAAGAGTCAGACTGAATGACTGAATGACTAAGCAGGAGCAGTTATTGCAGTGAGATGCAGGTTGGCTAGCTCACTCTGGAGAATTGAATAGATGTGACCAACTTAATTTTGGCAAACCTAAGAAAAACATTGGAAAAAAAAATGAAACACAATCTCAAAGTACTCATAGACACTTTTCATTGTTCATAGGCAGACAAAGGAGGGTAAAACAGCTTTGAAATTCCAAACCACCAGTATTCTTAAGTATGAAAACTGATTCACCATTGCAATAAAAAGAATAAAATATCTAGGAATAAACCTATCTTAAGGAGACAAAAGAACACAGAAAATTATAAGACACTGATGAAAGAAATCAAAGATGACACAAACAGATGGGTTTACCTTTAACATGGTTTATATGGTTTACCCACGTTCCTGGGTAGGAAGAATCAATACTGTGAAAACGACTATACTACCAAATGCAACAACAGATTCAATGCAATCCCTATCAAATTACCAACAGCAGTTTTCACAGAACTAGAACAAAAAATTTCACAGTTCATATGGAAACAGAAAAGACCCCGAATAGCCAAAGCAGTCTTGAGAAAGAAGAATGGAGCAGGAGGAATCAACCTTCCTGACTTCAGATTATACTACAAAGCTACAGTCTTCAAGATAGTATGATATTGGCACAAAAACAGAAATATAGACCAATGGAACAAGATAGAAAGCCCAGAAATAAACCCATGCACCTATGGGTACCTTATTTTTGACAAAGGAGGCAAGAATATACAATGGGGCACCTCTTCAAGGTGCTGAGGAAACTGGACAGCTACATATAAAAGAATGAAATTAGAACACTTCCTAACACCATACACAAAGAGAAACTCAAAATGGATTAAAGACCTAAATGTAAGACCAGAAACTATAAAACTCCTAGAGGGAAACATAGGCAGAACACTCAATGACATAAATCAAAGCAAGATCCTCTATGACCCACCTCCTAGAGTCCCATGGAAATAAAAACAAAAGTAAAAAGTGGGACCTCATTAAACTTTAAAGCTTTTGCACAGCAAAGGAAACTATAAGCAAGGTGAAAAGACAACCCTCAGAATGGGAGAAAATAATAGCAAACGAAACAACTGACAAAGGATTAATTTTCAAAATATACAAGCAGCTCATACAACTCAATACCAGAAAAACAAACAACTCAATCAAAAAGTAGGGAAAAGACCTAGACAGGCAATTCTCCAAAGACATACAGATGAAAAGATGCTCAACATCGCTCATTATTAGAGAGATGCAAATCAGATCTACAATGAGACATCACCTCACACCAGTCAGAATGGCCGTCATCAAAAAGTCAAACAATAAATACACACAGTAAATCCTGGAGAGGGTGTGGAGAAAAGGGAATGCTCTTACAGTCTTGGTGGGAGTGTAAATTGATACAGCCACTGTAGAAGATGGTATGGAAATTCTTTAACAATTAGGAATAAAACCACTATATGACCCAGCAATCCCACTCCTAGGCATATACCCTGAGGAAACCAAAATTGAAAGAGACACATATATTGCATTGTTCATGGAAGCATTATTTACAATAGCTAGAACATGGAAACAACCTAGATGTCCATCAATAGATGAATGGATAAAGAAGTTGTGGTACATAAACACAATGGAATATTACTCAGCCATAAAAAGGAATGCGTTTGAGTCAGTTCTAATGAGGAAGATGAACCTAGAGCTTATTATACAGAGTGAAGTAAGTCAGAAAGAGAAAGATAAATATCATATTCTAACACATATATACAGAATCTAGAAAAATGATTCTGAAGAATTTATTTACAGGTCAGCAGTGAAGAAACAGACATAGAGAATAGACTTATGGACACGGGGAGAGGGGAGGAAAGGATGAGATGCATGGAGAGAGTAACATGGAAACTTACATTACCATATGTAAAATAGATGGCCAGTGGGAATTTGCTGTATGTCTCAGGAAACTCAAACGGGGGCTCTGTATCAACCTAGAGGGGTAGGATGGGGAGGGAGATGGGAGAGCAGTTCAAAAGGGAGGGGATATATGTATACCTATGGCTGATTCATGTTGAGGTTTGAAAGAAAACAACAAAATTCTGTAAAGCAATTATCCTTCAATTAAAAAATAAATACATTTTTTTAAAAAGAAGAAAAACTGAATCAGAAAACAATAGGCTATGCTATTTTAGGCAACCTGTGGTCCCTCAGATTAAAAGTTCACAACCAAGCCACCAGGATTTTACCAAGTTCATAACAAATTTTCAGGGCTGATTTCTTTTGAAAATACACAAAAGCCTTTCATTTAGACATTTTATATCATTGATTCAGTAAAGTGAAAGTGAAAGTGAAAGTAAAGTCACTCAGTCCTGTCCGACTCTTTGCGACCCCGTGGACTGTAGTTTATCAGGCTCCTCTGTCCATGGGATTTTCCAGGCAAGAGTGCTGGAGTGGATTGCCATTTCCTTCTCCAGAGGATCTTCCTGACCCAGGAATCGAATCTGGGTCTCCCGCATTGCAGGCAGACTCAGTAAAGAACAAGTTAAAATTTGTAATTCCATAGCAAACCAAGTCTAGATTTAAACCAGTTCATAGGTCTTTTCATAGAATAATTTGGGGGAAATAGATCAGTGTTTCTTTGGTTTTTCTTTTTTTTTTTAATGTCTATTATTGATTTCTTTACTGGAGGTTTCTCCTAAATGACTCTGTCTTTGAATAAATTCCTTTTATAGTATATATGCTGCCATTTTCCTGGCTGTTAGACGATTTCTTATCTTCTTTTACAATCAAAGCTGTGTGAATCAATTCAGTTCAAGACAGATGAAAGAGTTAAAAAGAATATTTTCATTATGAGTGACAAATAATAGATTTAAACCCAATTCTGTCCTTGGTCTCCCACATTGCAGGCAGATTCTTTACTGTCTGAACCACCAGGGAAGCCCAATTCTGTCCTCAAACACAGATAACTGAGTTTCCTATTTGGGGCAGTGCTAACAAAAGTCTGATCGAGTGGCTCTGTGAGATCACAGGAGAAAGTCAAAGTTTTATTACAATGATTCATGCTTCTTCTAGTCTGTAAGAAAAGTTAGAGAAAAATCTAGATCACTTCAGTAAAAATAGGAAGTAATTCTCTGAGTATAAATATTTTTATATATTCAAAGTGCTTTCTTTCAAATAGACCTAATTGTTTCAGATCTTAGCATGTCTTTTAATTCCCATTATATCCATCCATTCATGCAAAATATTTGCTGGTTGAATCAAAATTTCCATCATTTGTGGAAATCCCTCCAGAAAAGCATTCTGCTTCTAATCCTTTTTCTTCATTCTACACAACCTTTGCAAACTGTTACTTGTTATTAATAATTCCCTGCATTGCTTTTTTTTTTTTCTCTTTAAAAATCTATTTTAAAAATAATTATATTTTTATTTGTTTGGCTGCACCGGGGATCTAGTTTCCTTACCAGAGATCAAACCCTGTGCCCCTGCCCTGGGAGCTTGGAGTCTTACCCACTGGACCACCAGGGGAGAATCCCTAGCGTCTTAAAGCTCGGGTAGAGCCATTGGGTTCTCTCCTTCCCATGAGTAAGACAGCTGATTCTGGAGCAGAGTCTTTGTGCAAAGTCTGTGCTGCTGTCTCCTTTCCCACCATGGCTCCCATCTAGTCTCCCTTATGCCTAGTCTTTTCTAAATCCCTTGTCACTATTAAAACTCACCTGCCCTGGATCTTCCTCTCTCAGGGTCTTACAGAATTAATGTTTTAGCTCTCATATTACAGCACTAATACTTTTTGGAAGTATGTGGATTTTGTCAGAATGCTCTAGAGCTTAGACAACAGTATATGCCTTTGGGATTTTCCTTTCCCTGGGCTTTTTAGAGTAGGCATCTTCTTCCATCACAAACTTCCTTTTTTTAAAACCAACAATAAATTAATAGATTCAATTTTATTACAACAAAATATTACAGATGTGAGAGCTGTTTGTTGCATACTTACAGTGAATTTGCCAACCTATAGCCTCATCCACTTGCAGATTTCCTTGTTTAACCTTTGGAGGTAAATCTACTTCTTTCACTTGGGGAAAGGTCTCAAGTGATTCCTCCTTCTGCCCACCACTCCTCTAAGAACTAACAATCATAAGTATGTTAAAAAATGAGATTAAAATATGGGCTATGGCAAGTAAGTTATTCAAGGTGAATAGTTTTCTACTGAAAAAAAAAGGGATTAAAATATTAACCATAGTTTAGACTACATGACCTTTTAAGATTCTTTACAATTCTGAGTATCTGTGATTCTAAAGTATTCTTTTTTTTTTCACAAACATAAATCCTAAGCCAATCATCATATATCATAGATAATAAAATCACAAGGCTTTAGGACAGCTAATTATACATTTAACACCATCTTCTCATTTTGCAGAAAAAGTAATTGAATACTTAAAGTCTTCTCACTAGTAATTCAGCCCAGATATATTTCTGCCATTTTACACATTCCATCCTGCCCCTAGAAATGTTTACAGAAGCATTTGAGAAGTTAAACATTTGACATCTATTTTTTAAATGGTTACTATCAAATTTTTAGCATGCACACTTGACATAAGTTTATTACATCTGCATTCCATTCTGATTTTCTGAGATCCATTTTTCTTGTTCTGAAATATGTTTCTTAGTGTTTGTTTGTTGTTGCCTTAGTGAGAAGCTGTCTAGGAGTGATAAATATTCTTATTGCTTATCTAAAAATGCCTTTATTTCACCCTCATCATGGAGTCATAATTTTTTGAAGTTAAACCCTTAATTGGAAATTATTTTTTCTCAGAAGATATGATTACATTGTATTCTTTAATATGAAGTCTGCTATCAACCAAAAAGATAATTCCTTTGCAGGTAATTTACCTTTTCTCTTTGATTTCTTTTCCAACTCTGTATCATGCTTATCCCAACCCACTCCAGTATTCTTGCCTAGAGAATCCCGTGAACAGAGGAACTTGATGGGCTGCTGTCCATGGGGTCACACAGAGTTGGACACAACTGAAGCGACTTAGCACGCATGCATGCATTGGAGAAGGAAATGGCAACCCACTCCAGTGTTCTTGCCTGGAGAACCCCAGGGACGGGGGAGCCTGGTGGGCTGCCATCTGTGGGGTCGCACAGAGTCGGACACGACTGAAGCGACTTAGCAGCAGCAGCATGCTTATCCATTATCTTTTTGAATATTGTTTTCTCCAGTTCTCTATATTCTCAAGAGCTAGAGGTAATCGAAAATCTGAAAATAAAACAATAAATAAAATAATTTTAATGATGATCAAGGTAAAAAAATAAATTAAAAATTTTCTTAAACATATATTGGATTTTGTAATTCTTTTCTTTATATTTATTAGCTTCTCATATTGTCTTTTTGTTTCCTTGGGCTATTAGTCTGCGTAATTTCCTATGAGCTATCTCCTAGTTTATTAATTCTCTTTTTGGCTATGTTTCATTTGCTTTATTCATCTGATAAATTTTTAATTTTAATGACTATGTACTTTTTAAAAAAATTTCAAATGCTCCATTTGTAATTATTTTAAACCTGCCATGTTATTTTATCATGAGTTCTATTTATATTTTACTTTGATTGTCATTAAACTATTATTTTATCATTCTTTTCAGATTATTCTATTACCTCTAGTTCTTGGGGAACTGACTTCTTGTCTATTGAATATGCTTATTATCCCTCAGTAATTAATGTCTTTCTTCAGTTTTAAACACATTTGTAATGAGCTCTCTCTCTCTGTTTTTCTCTTCCATAAATCTGTAAGAAATCCTACACTTTGGGTGGAATGAATAAACCTAGAGATTGGTTTCAAGTTTTCTTTTACCTGAAACCTGATGATTTCATATTTTATCTTAATTTCTTGTATGTTGGATTTTATGTTATTTCTTTTAAAACATATCTATATTAATTTATTATCTAAAGTGCTCACAATTAAAGCAGAATCATCCCAAACCCCAAAGCTTTGCTGAGTGCTGCATTTGATTTCCTACAGGTACTGTTTTTTTTGTTTTTTGTTTTCTTATGCATTATCCCACATAGTTGACTTTATTCCTGGGAAGTGAAAAAACTTTGTATTTCCCTTTTCACAGTCTGATCTATTTTAATTTGTACAGAATACTTAACTCTAGCTCCCTACTTTTCTTAAACTTAAAATTCCATCTCCCTTTCCCTGAAGTTTGTTAAAAACAAACAAAAAAATAGTATTCAATGTCTAGGGCTCATATCTGTGGCTGAAACCTTCATTTGAAATGTATTATTTATTCTGGCAACTGGAGAACAATTTTTTAATTTCAATTTTATTTACTTTTATGTTCTGTTAATTTCTTACAGGATTATTTTTATAGGTTTGTGCACTAAAGTGGTTATCTACATTAGTGTCAAATATCCTAAAGCATTTATAAAGGATTTTCTACTTGTCTGGACCATACTTTCTCTCATTCCACTTTAATTGTGATTCTTAGATAATGTGCTAATGTTCAATTTCCTACAATCTAAGATAATAGAGAAATTAACAACTGATTCAATCATCTCTGCAGTTGTTTTTTTTTAACATCAATTCTTAACACCAATAACATAGTCTAGGAAACAGCACATTCTGTGTTTATCTGTAGTCCATTTATCCATAGAGGATCAAAAACTTTGTAAAGTCTTTGAGCCAAACCTTGACAGACAAATAGATGCTCTTGCCAGGAAGAAAGGAGTATTCTTGGCATATGGAGGAAGATGAGTAAGGGCCTGAACACGCAGAAAGAAGGAACATAGGAAGATCAGAGAACTACAAGTAGTTCTGTAGACAAAAGCATAAGATAAGTTTGAGGATAGAAAGAGGTGGAAGCATTGAGAATTGAAATGCATTCATTCACGATGAAAGGAGTTCTGAGAAATGTTGCCCCAGCTTAGTTAACATCATATAAATCTTCCAGAAAGAGCTAGTGTGTTCGATCTGGAATTATTGGTAAGTAAACCTGGATCAGTAAATTTGTAGTGCTGCAGTGCTATATTCTGTCTTGCTTGGTCTCCACTCTGTCAGACTCCCAGACTCCCACAGATTGCTCTGAGGTGGACAGCTGTGTAATTTTCTTAAAGTTGCTTCACATGCTCGGTATTATGTCTGTCTCACAAAGGCACAGAGAGTGCTTTTCACTTCCTTCTCATCAGAGGCAATCAGAAGAATGTCATCACTGTACTGGGCCCACGTGGATGGCAAAGGTGGTCAAGATCCCTGTAGATACATTATGATAGAGTTGATATAGCCCTGAGAGGTGACAATAGGAAGGCATGCTGTTAGTCATGCCATTAAAAAACAACAACAAAAACTGCTTCTTGAGGTTCTTGCATACCAGTATGGAAGAAAAAGGTGTTTTCTATGAAATAGCTTCACAGCAGTTTCCAGAGACTGTACTGATTTGCTCCAGTAAAGACAGTAGCTCAGCAGCATAACTGCATCTGAGTTTACTACCTAAATAGGTTTACAATAATCCACAGACATTATCCAAGCTTCATCTGTCCTCTTCCTAAAAGGGATATGCAAGCAAAAGGGTTATTATGGACATCGCCACACTGCATCTTTGGAGTCTTAGATGGTGATACTAATCTTTACTCACCCCCAAGGGATGTGATATCATTTCTTATTTACTATCCTGGTAGGGAGGGGAAGTTCAAGGGTTCATTTGGTCCTTTGTAGGTCAGAGAGCTAATAGGGAAATTCTGTTCCAATTACAAATCCAGAAACTGGTGAAATAACCACAAAGTGGTTTTGAGGACCTACTGAGACTAATATGATTCACATCTGGTCTAAAACTTCGTTTAGTTACTTGACCACCATAAACCCCCATTGAAACTAATGGACCAGAATACTGTATGGGGCTTTAAGAAAATTATCATTATTTCAGAGTTGGTATATAGTAATCAAAAAGATAAATAAAAATAGGAAAACAGGTTTATATATACATATTTTCTTTTATAGTCATTCTAGTAAACAGCTTCTAGTGGGCTGGAGAAGGGCATGGCAACCCACTATAGAATTCTTGCCTAGAGAATTCCATGGACAGAGGAGCCTAACAGGCTACAGTCCATGGGGTTGCAAAGAGTTGGACATGACTGAGTGACTAATATACACATAGTAATCAATAAGATACATAAAGACATGAGAATAGATTTAAACATACCTATTTGCTTTTATTGGAGAAGAAAATGGCAATCCACTCCAGCACTCTTGCCTGGAAAATCCCATGGACAGAGGAGCCTGATAGGCTGCAGTCCATGGGGTCACAAAGAGTCAGACATGACTGAGCGACTTCATTTTTTCTAGTAAACAGCTGCAGTTTCCTTGGAAGAGGATGATAGCATACAGTTGTGGCAATGTTGAAGATTCCTTCTTCAAGAGTAAGGATCTTCCCCATCAAAAAGAAAGCTGTGTGTCCTTCAACTGGCTTAAGTCTAGAAAGTGGGTAAGAGACCACAGCTCTCCATTGCAGCAACTCAAGTCAGATTTTAAAGGCTAAATCTGGAGCCTCTTCCTTGGTATATACATGAAGAAAGATTTTAGAAAGCTACTCATCCATGTCATTCCCAGGGGAATGATGACAGGTAAGTTCCTCCCAAATATGCCTGTAGGTCAAAAGATTTGATTATACTTTATCCCTGCTGCCCTTCATTGTCCTCGACTTATAAGAGCTCATGACTTTGCCTACCCTGGGATTGAAATCAGGGTGCCATTCTCAATGGCAGCATCCCCCACCATCACATTTACCCAACAAAGGACTGACCCCAGAGATATTGTCAAAGGTGCAGATGTCCTCCTCACTTTCTCCAAGTTTTAGGGAAAGAGGCAGCCTGTGGGCCTTCTCTTAGGATGGAAATGAGGAGTGGGAGTACAGATGGCACATAATGAATCCACTCAAAAATTTTTATCTTCCTAAGCCTTTGAATTCTTATCTCAATGTTATGCCAGGGAAGTTCTGGCATGGGCCACTTTTGAGTCTATTGTTTTGTCAACTTGCCAGATAAATGGCTAAAGTCATTTCCATATGCATTAGTGTAACAGGCAGGCTTCAGTAAGAGAAACAGAACCAGTACAGATGATATAGACTATGAGATTTATTATAGAACCTTGACCTCATGCACTTGTGGGAGCTAATTAAACAGTTTATATGTGAATGAAGCTTCTGCATCTGGTGCTGGGCCTGAGGTCAGTAGGGCAGGAAGTAGAAAGCAAAGGTTAATGCTGAAGCAAGGAAGTGTAGAAAAAATTGGAAGCTGTAAGAATGAGCTAAAACTCGTGTTGGTTGTCACTGTAGGCATAAAAATGGCACCATAAAATGTGCACATCCTAACACCCAGAACCTGTAACTATGTGACATTACAAAAGAGAATTGAGTTTGTGGATGGAATTCATGTTAGTAGTCAAGCTGATATGAAGATAGGGAGGTGGAATGGAAGAAAGGCAGGAGGGACAAGGAGTGAGAGCAACTTGACCCACCACGTTTAGCCTTAAAGATGGAGGGTAGTGGGTGAGGAAAGAGTTGAAGAATGAGGAAAGCTTTTGGAAGCTAGGAATGGCCCTCAACTGGCAGTTGCAAAAAAATGATGACTTCCTTGTTATAATAGCCAGGAATGAACTATGCCAACAGCCTGAATGAGTAAGGAAATGGAATCTCTTGAGAGCCTTCAGAAAGGACTGTGATCCAGCCAATGCTACGTCAGATATCTGACCTTACAGAACTGTAAGACTGCACATCTGTGTCATTTTAAGTTACTTGTGTATGGCAATTTGTGAATGCAATAATACAAAAATAATACAACCTCTCATCACTTCCAAGCTTCCAACTGTGATCATGTGGTCTGCATAAAAAGTGGACACCGTTTGTAACAGCACCTGGCCCAGAATTTAGAGGAGCCAAGGGAAAAGAAGAAAGCAGAGGAGCTGTGGCCAAACTGCTGTTCCCAATGCCAGCAAAAGGATCCAACAGATCAGGGACAGTATGAAGGGGCTTCCATAACACCCAGGGGTCTGTACAAGCTTCCCAGCACAAAGAAAACATGGCCGCTACTCCACATCCGCTTTGCAAAGCTCAGGTAACACGTCTCTTGTGGCCCACACTAACCTAGATCTATTTATGGAAATGAATTCTGATAAATGTTGCTCTAGCTTAGTTAATTGGAGAAGGCGATGGCACCCCACTCCAGTACTCTTGCCTGGAAAATCCCATGGATGGAGGAACCTGGTAGGCTGCAGTCCATGGGGTCGCGAAGAGTCGGACACGACTGAGAGACTTCATTTTCACTTTTCACTTTCATGCATTGGAGAAGGAAATGGCAACCCACTCCAGTGTTCTTGCCTGGAGAATCCTGGGGACAGGGGAACCTGGTGGGCTGCCGTCTATGGTGTCGCACAGAGTCGGACACTACTGAAGCGACTTAGCAGCAGCAGCAGCAGCTTAGTTAATACAGTATATAATTCTTCCAAAAAGTGCTAGTGCGTTTAATCTGGAGTCATTTGTAGGTAAATCTGTATCAGTAAATGTGGCCTGAGGTAGTGCTATATTCTGTCCTGCTTGGTCTAGCACCTTGAGAATTTATCCCCATAAATACAGTCAACCTTCACTATTTGTTGAGGATTAGTTCTAGGAGCCCCCAGATACCAAAATCCGTGGGTGCTCAAGTCCTTTATGTAAAATGACAATGTTTGCACATAACCTACACACATTCTTCTGTGTAATTTAAATCATCTTTAGATTACTTATGATACCCAAACAATATAAATTTTATGTAAGTAGTTGTTAGCATGTAGCACATTCAAGTTTTGTTTTTGGAACTTTCTGGAATATTTTTTCAAATATTTTCAATCCGCAGATGATAGAAAACTTGGATGAAAATCCTGCAGATATGAAGGGCAGACTATATTCCCTCGGTTTATACCAATATAAATCTTCCAGTTCTCTTGGAATATAAGCTGTTTCCTCTTAGGTCAAAATGTGTAATTTCTTTCCGGGAGCACAGTGAGATCTGACTGTAAACGTGAGCATAGAGGCCAAAGGATGTTTGGATGGGTCTTAAGGAGATTAAACTTCTCCTTGTATGACAAATGAAGTCTTTACAGTCACTTCAAACAGAGAGAAGGATATTATCCTCAGACATGGGAGACAAGCTGTTCCCACTGACAAGAAAGACGATGTGACTCAGGGACCCCAGTTTCTCAGCTTCGTCTGACTCCAATCAGTGGTTCTTATTCCCAGTTTCAGGGTCCCACTTCTGCTGAACCAATACCTTAACTTTCTCATGGTGCATTGGGAAAAGCTGTGGATTCAACTGACATTGTAATTCTGTAATGCACACAATTAAATATTGGACCTACTTTTCCAAATAGGTTGGTGAAGTTGCTATTAAAAAAAGAGAAAGAGAGATTTGCAATAAAATAGAGCTTTTATGATTTCAGAAACTCTTTTATTTTTAAATTTTGAGGTGAGTGCTTAAAGACCTGAGCTCTTTTTATGAGTACTTCTCTGTAATCAGAAGACCCATTGTAAGCCAAAGACCTTAGAATCATCATTAATTGCCATAATGGTCAAGTAAAGTAGTCATTTTCCCCCTAAAGACTTACTTGAGAAGGAATATTATTATAACTAACCACAGGTCAATTAATTTGATTAATTACGATGCCACTGCATATAATGAATTCATATCATCTCATTTGACATTGGCAAGGGCTCAAGACTTCATTCAAGTCTCAAAACACAGCCAGACCATTTAGCAAATCCCAACTTCAAGGGCCTGTTTCCAGAGTCTATTTCTCCTAGTAATTGTTATACCAGCCAGGGTGCAGTAAAGAGACAAAAATCACATCAATTATTTGAACAGAGAATTTAACATTAAGAGTCTGTAACTAGGTAGAAAGATATTAAGTGAGTCATTGACTAGGTAGGAAGAGCACCCTAAGGTAACTAAATAGCCAAAAGAAACTCTTAAGAATCATGGAAATAGCACCAAAAAGAAGCAGCTGCTACCTTTCGGGCTGAGAAATGAATATGGTTCTGAAAAATGTTGGAAAAACTTTCACCTGTGGCTGTGGAAAGGCCCTGCTCGACATGGGGTGAAGATGCCTTGGTGCAGAAACGTGCACAGAAATCAAAAGCATACAGGCTGGACTTCCCTGGTGGTCCAGTGGTTAAGAATCCAGTTTCCAATGCAGGGAACTTGGGTTCAAGCCCTGGCCCAGGAAGATCCCACATACCACCTAGCAGCTAAGCCTATGACCGCAACTGCTGAGTGCATGCTCTAGAGCCTGGGCTCCCCAAGAGAAGCCACCACAGTGAGAAGAGCCCCCCAACACAGTTAGAGACCAGCCCCCACTCACCGCCACTAGAGAAAGCCAGAGCACAGCAACAAAGCCCAGAACAGCCAAAAACAAATAAATAAGTAAATAAATTTTGGAAAAGCATACGGATACAAACTTGCAGCTGTAAGATGAATAAGTTAGAAGCTAATGTAAAATAAGGGGATTATAGTTGATAACACTGTGTTATGTAAAAGAAATTTTCTAAGACAGTAGAACTTAAATGCTCTTGCAAAATATATTTTAATATGTGAGGTGATGGATGTGTTAATTAGCCAGATGGGGGAAACCCCTTCATAATACATATGTATATCAAATCGCCGTGATACACACTTCAAATATCTTAAATTTTGCGGGTCAATTATATCTCAATAAAGTGTGTGTGTGCTAAGTTGCTTCAGTTGTGTCCGACTCTTTGAGACCCTACTTTGGCCCACCAGCCTCCTCTGTCCATGGGATTCTTCAGGCAAGAATACTGGAGTGGGTTGCTGTTTCCTCCTCCAGGGGATCTTCCTGACCCTAGGACTGAATCTGCATCTCCTGGGTCTCCTGTATTGACAGGTGGGTTCTTTACCACTAGCACAATCTGGGAAGCCCCACCTGGGACGCCCCACCTCAGTAAAGCCCTCTCCCCAAGTTACTCAGGAGTCCCACCAGAAATAAATAGAAAAGGGCAGCTCCCTTCTTTATGTTTCTAACTCCCCTTCTTGCAGAGCTTAGCAAGTCCCTGTCAAAATTTGAATTTACAAATTTCATCTTCAGCATCACAGAGCAGAATCTAGAAAGGTGGATTTGAAGCTGAAAATACAATTTTGTGAAAACTGGCATATTCAGTAAACACTTTTTCTTTTCTTTTGTAATAAGCCTTTTTAGCACCAATATGCTAATGCATGCTTGATGTACAATTAGATACTAAATTTCCATTTCTCAAGAGAGTTGATGGTGAATATGGAAACTGCACAAAATAGTTTTGACTTCACAGAGGCTTTAGAGATATCACTAATCACATAAAAACTGGAGGAAACAAATGCTCTGAAGATAGCAGCACCTATTTAATTGGTTACTTTTAGAAAATGGTGTCAAAATATATCAGCTTCACAGGGGCATCTGCAGAAAGTGTGTTTACAGGTTACTCCTGTAACCTGTAACTTTTCATTGAGATCATGACTTTTCATTGAGATGAAATAACTTTCCTTCCAAACTGATTTCCAATATACCCATGGAAAATGAAGTGATAATTGTAATATGTTCATTTTATTGCCAAAAAAAAAAATCTGTAAACATTTAAAGGATGCCATTTAGTAAAAGTTTAATCTCAAGCTTCATGTATGAAATTTAAGAATTTATGACTGGATCTTTTCATCAAATTCATATAATAAAGTAATGCTTTAAGAAGGTTAATCTTTGAAGATGAACCTATTGTAGCTTCAGTTAAAAAGCTCCATTTAAAAGTTAAATTATGTGTTTTGCAGTATTTCTATTGGTGCAAATTTGGCAGAGCATAGCACTCATGGGCCTTCCCAGGTGGGGCCTGCCAATGCAGGAGACGTAATAGATATGGGTTTGAACCCTAGGTTGGGAAGATCCCTGGAAGAGGGCATGGCAACCCACTCCAGTATTCTTGCTTAGAGAATCCCATGGACAAAGGAGAATCCCATGGGTGGCTATGGTCCATAGGGTCACAAAGAGTTGGACACAACTGAAGAGATTTAGCATGCACACACATGTACAGCACGTCATGGATAGAATAATGGCTTTCAGTTCAGTTCAGTTCAGTTCAGTCACTCAGCTGTGTCCAACTCTTTACGACCCCATGGACTGCAGCATGCCAGGCCTCCCTGCCCATCACCAACTCCAGGAGTTTACCCAAACTCATGTCCATTGAGTCGGTGATCTTATCTCATCCTCTGTCATCCCCTTCTCCTCCTGCCTTCAATCTTTCCCAGCATCAGGGTCTTTACTAATGAGTCACCTTTTCGTATCAGGTGGCCAAAGTATTGGAGTTTCAGCTTCACCATAAGTCTGTCCAATGAACAATCAGGACTGATCTCCTTTAGAATGGACTGGTTGGATCTCCTTGCAGTCCATGGGACTCTCAATAGTCTTCTCTAACACCACAGTTCAAAAGCGTCAATTCTTCAGTGCTCAGCTTTCTTTATAGTCCAACTTTCACATCCATATATGATTATTGGAAAAACCATAACCTTGACTAGATGGACCTTTGTTGACAAAGTAATGTCTCTGCTTTTTAATATGCTGTCTAGGTGGGTCATAACTTTCCTTCCAAGCAGTATCTTTTAATTTCATGGCTGCAATCACCATCTGCAGTGATTTTGGAGCCCAAAAGTATAAAGTCAGCCACTGTTTCCACTGTTTCTCCATCTATTTGACATAAAGTGATGGGACCAGATGCCAGGATCTTAGTTTTCTGAATGTTGAGCTTTAAGCCAACTTTTTCACTCTCCTCTTTCACTTTCATCAAGAGGCTTTTTAGTTCTTTGCTTTCTGCCATAAGGGTGGTGTCATCTGCATATCTGAGGTTATTGATATTTTCTGGCAATCTTGATTCCAGCTTGTGCTTCTTCCAGCCCAGCATTTCTCATGATGTACTCTGCATATAAGTTCAATAAGCAGGATGACAATATACAGCCTCGATGTACTCCTTTTCCTATTTGAAACCAGTCTGTTGTTCTATGTACAGTTCTAACTATTGCTTCCTGACCTGCATACAGATTTCTCAAGAGGCAGGTCAGGTGGTCTGGTATGCCCATTTCTTTCAGAATTTTCCACAGTTTATTGTGATCCACACAGTCAAAGGCTTTGGCATAGTCAATAAAGCAGAAATAGATGTTTTTCTGGAACTCCCTTGCTTTCTCAATGATCCAGCGGATGTTGGCAATTTGATCTCTGGTTCCTCTGCCTTTTCTAAAACCAGCTTGAACATCAGGAAGTTCATGGTTCACGTATTGCTGAAGCCTGGCTTGGAGAATTTTGAGCGTTACTTTACTAGCATGTGAGATGAGTGCAATTGTGTGGTAGTTTGAGCATTCTTTGGCATTGTCTTTCTTTGGGATTGGAATGAAAACTGACCTTTTCCAGTCCTGTGGCCACTGCTGAGTTTTGCAAATTTGCTGGCATATTGAGGGCAGCACTTTCACAGCATCATCTTCTAGGATTTGAAATAGCTCAACTGGAATTCCATCACCTCCACTAGCTTTGTTCATAGTGATGCTTCCTAAGGCCCACTTGACTTCACATTCCAGGATCTCTGGCTCTAGGTGAGTGATCACACCATTGTGATTATCTGGGTTGTGAAGATCTTTTTTGTACAGTTCTTCTGTGTATTCTTGCCACCTCTTCTTAATATCTTCTGCTTCTGTTAGGTCCCTACCATTTCTGTCCTTTTTTGGGCCCATCTTTGCATGAAATGTTCCCTTGGTATCTCTCATTTTCTTGAAGAGATCTCTAGTTTTTCCCATTCTATTGTTTTCCTCTATTTCTTTGCATTGATCTCTGTGGAAGGCTTTCTTATCTCTCCTTGCTGTTTTTTAAACTCTGCATTCAGATGGGTATATCTTTCCTTTTCTCCTTTGCTTTTTGCTTCTCTTCTTGTCTCAGCTATTTGTAAGGCCTCCTCAGACAGTCATTTTGCTTTTTTGCCTTTCTTTTTCTTGGGGATGGTCTTGATCCCTGTCTCCTGTACAATGTTATGAACCTCCATCCATAGTTCATCAGGCACTCTCTCTATCAGACCTAGTCCCTTAAATCTGTTTCTCACTTCCACTGTATAATCATAAAGAATTTGATTTAGGTCATACCTGGATGGTCTAATGGTTTTCCCTACTTTCTTCAATTTAAGTCTGAATTTGGCAATAAGGAATTCATGATCAGAGCCACAGCCAGCTCCCGGTCTTGTTTTTGCTGACTGTATAGAGCTTCTCCATCTTTGGCTGCAAAGAATATAATCAATCTGACTTTGGTATTGACCATCTGGTGATGTCCATGTGTAGAGTATTCTCTTGTGTTGTTAGAAGAGGGTTTTTGCTATACTAAAAAACTAAACTTATAGAGAAAAATACTCATAGAATTGAATTTGGTAGGCAAATAAGTTGTAATAACTTCATCCAATGAAATACAATAGCCTGTCATTTGAAGTAGAAACTGTATGTCAAAATTTATAAACATTAAAGTAACTGTACTATAAAATTTTTTTGACGAAGCTTATCTTAACGTATAAAATGCATTTGCAAAGCTGTATTTGCTTTCTCTCTTGCTGTATAGTTTCAATCAGATTTTAGAAATATTTCAGCTTTTAAGAAAACTACTTTTCAAATTAACCTCCTAGTCCTATATTGGCATTGTATGCTTTCTTTAATAAATCTCATTTTTTAGAAATGGTGGGAAATCTTTTATCAAAATATCCAGTGATTTGGAAGCAAGAAAACTTCAGATTTTGCAATAACTACAAAGGGAAATTTATCCCTACAAAAGCTGGGAGATGAACAAATTAAATAATGAGAACTCAAACAGTGTACAAGATTTAATTTTAAAATTCTGTAAACGCCTTTGGAATGACTTGCAGAAAAAATCTTTTGATCAAATTTCATTTTTGTAATTGGATTATATTTTTTCCTGGAATGGAAGGAAATTGAAAGGACCTCATTTTGCTTCAAAAAGATGATTTTGCAGCATCTATTTGGCAAAACACTAAAAAGAATGGTGAATAGAAAATTTATTTTCTGAGCTTTGCCTTTATGAGATATTTGCAGAAAAGAGACACTCTGAGGCCAAAAAACAGTATCTATAAAAATATTTGAGCTGATAGAGCTACACATTTCAGAAAAATTAGAATTGAGACTATCCTCTACCTAGTAGAATTTTCTCTATACTTACTCAGTAACTCAGTACCTCTTAATATTTTCTCAATTAAAATACTATTTAAAGAGAAGTCTAAAGTGAAAACTAATATGTATACTTTTCAAATATATTCGTATAAAATGTAACTGAAGACTGCAGACAATCTTTGAAACTAAGACCTTACTGAAATAATAAGACATTCTCCAGAAACATATTAATCAGTACATTTTTAAATTTTGATTTAATCTATAAGGACACATTTTATTTTTTACTAATAATTTTATTTTTGCAAGTAATTTTTGCAAAGAATTATTTTATTCATTGACTAATATAAAAAAGTCAATTGGTTGTTCAATGAATAAATATCTCAAAAATATATTTCTAATTAATCTTAATGTCCCTTTCACACTCAAAAGTATCTTGACCTAGTGTCTTATTCTGCTCTGGCTGCTGTAACAAAATGCCACAGCCTGGGTGGTTTATACAACAGACATTTCTGGAGCAGAGAAATTTGAGATTAAGTTGAGGTTCTGGGTTCTGGTGAGAGTTCTCTCTCTGGCTTTCGAAAGCCATGGATCTCCATACCTGGGGAGAGAGAACACACTCTCTGGTCTCTTCTTATATGACCACTAATCCTTCATGAGGGTCCCACCCTTGTAACCTCATCTAAATATATTAATAGTTCAGTTCAGTCGCTCAGTCGTGTCCAACTCTTTGCAACCCCATGAATTGCAGCACGCCAGGCCTCCCTGTCCATCATCAACTCACAGAGTTCACACAAACTCATGTCCGTCTAGTCGGTAATGCCATCCAGCCATCTCATCCTCTGTCGTCCCCTTCTCCTCCTGCCCCCAATCCCTCCCAGCATCAGAGTCTTTTCCAATGAGTCAACTCTTCACATGAGGTGGCCAAAGTACTGGAGTTTCAGCTTTAGCATCATTCCTTCCAAAGAACACCCAGGACTGATCTCCTTTAGGATGGACTGGTTGGATCTCCTTGCAGTCCAAGGGACTCTCAAGAGTCTTCTCCAACACCACAGTTCAGAAGCATCAATTCTTCGGTGCTCAGCTTTCTTCACAGTCCAACTCTCACATCCATACATGACTACTGGAAAAACCATAGCCTTGACTAGACGGACCTTTGTTGGCAAAGTAACATCTCTGCTTTTCAATATGCTATCTAGGGTGGTCATAACTTTCCTTCCAAGGAGTAAGCATCTTTTCATTTCATGGCTGCAATCACCATCTGCAGTGATTTTGGAGCCCCCCAAAATAAAGTCTGACACTGTTTCCACTGTTTCCCCATTTATTTCCCATGAAGTGATAGGACCAGATGCTATGATCTTCATTTTCTGAATGTTGAGCTTTAAGCCAACTTTTTCACTCTCCTCTTTCACTTTCATCAAGAGGCTTTTTAGTTCCTCTTCACTTTCTGCCATAAGGGTGGTGTCATCTGCATATCTGAGGTTATTAATATTTCTCCTGGCAATCTTGATTCCAGCTTGTACTTCTTCCAGCCCAGCGTTTCTCATGATGTACTCTGCATATAAGTTAAATAAGCAAGGTGACAATATACAGCCTTGACGTACTCCTTTTCCTATTTGGAACCAGTCTGTGGTCCATGTCCAGGTCTAACTGTTGCTTCTTCACCTGCATATAGGTTTCAGTTCAGTTCAAGAGGCAGGTCAAGTGGTCTGGTATTCCCATCTCTTTAAGAATTTTCCACAGTTTATTGTGATCCACACAGTTAAAGGCTTTGATATAGTCAATAAACCAGAAATAGATGTTTTTCTGGAACTCCCTTGCTTTTTTGATGATTCAACAGATGTTGGCAGTTTGATCTCTGGTTCCTCTGCCTTTTCTAAAGCCAGCTTGAACATCTGCAAGTTCACAGTTCATATATTGCTGAAGCCTGGCTTGGGGAATTTTGAACATTACTAGCGTGTGAGATGAGTACAACTGTGCGGTAGTTTGAGCATTCTTTGGCATTGTCTTTCTTTGGGATTAGAATGAAAACTGATCTTTTCCAGTCCTGTGGCCACTGCTGAGTTTTCCAAATTTGCTGGCATATTGAGGGCAGCACTTTCACAGCATCATCTTCTAGGATTTGAAATAGCTCAACTGGAATTCCATCATCTCCACTAGCTTTGTTCGTAGTGATGCTTTCTAAGGCCCACTTGACTTCACATTCGTGGCTCTAGGTGAGTGATCACACCATCGTGATTATCTGGGTCGTGAAAATAATTTTTGTGCAGTTCTTCTGTGTATTCTTGCCACCTCTTCTTAATATCTTCTACCCTCCCAAAGGCTCTATCTTAAAATACCATAACATTGTGGATTAGGACTTCAACACATGAATTTTCTGAGGGGACACAATTCAGCCCATAGCACGTGGATGATAAATCTAGGGGCACAATCCTTATGATTCTTGTTATCATGAAATGAAAAACATCTGGTCCATTGCCCTTGACTTCCAGATACACAGTCCTTGCTTGTTTTTGGTTGTGTACGTCTAGCTCCACTGAATCCAAATCAGAATGAATATATTTTCCTGGTTTGTCCAAGAACAGGTCATTTTCTATCCTCTTCTCTCTGCCTGGGAACAATCTCTTCTCTTCTCCCTCTCTTGGCCACTGCTGGGTTCCCTCTGGGAATCTAGTTCCCACTGGGAATCTTTCTAGGGGGTTTGAGATGCTGTGAAGCTGCCTTCAAGCATTTTGCTTAGAAAGCTCATTCTACCATTGCTGCTGTACAGCTCAGAAACCATGATGAATGTTGGGTACTTCTAGAAGGCTTGCAACCTCCTTGGGAAGTGAGCCAATGGTTCTCTGTGGACTGGAACACCCTCAAAATAATTTGAAGTTTTTATTATTTCTCCCCACTCCTAGCACTTGCTGAGGAGATGAGCACTGGGCTTCTGTTCAAGAATTCATCACCGTTAAGGTGACTTAGTCACATCCCCTCTTATTTCTCCCTCCCAGAAAGTTAATTGTATCTCTTTTTGCTAAAGAACTGGCTCTTAAATCATTCCACATTATTTACATAGACACCGTTTAAAATTTGGCTCTCCTACTTAAAAAAAAAAATGCTTTTGAAACCCTCTATCAAATAACTTCACACTTGCAATCAAATGCCTTGGGTTTCAAGATTATTGTGGCTAACATGAGTTTAAAAACAACAATAAAAATTTAAACGACTTCTTTGTTTACTGTCTCTACCCTTGTCCTGAATAATGAAAACTAGCAGCTCCATAGGGGAGGCAAGAAAAAGAACACTGGAAAGACAGACCTTAATTACTACTTGAAAATGTCCTGCCAAAAATGTTGGAATTTTAAAACTGAACAAAATCCTTATAAATTATTCATCAAGTCCACACTGTTGCTTTATGGACGTCCTGTGTAAAGTGAGACCCAGACAGAATCAATGATTTTCTCTTAAGACTACATAGACTCTGAACAGCAGAGGGAAGGGTGCACTTACCTCCATCAAATATAGACCTCTTTCCACCGATTTACACCATTTCCTTCTCAATATAGTTCAGCTCTTCTGAATCTCTCAAAAGGTGGCATCAAGAAAGCAGACATGGCGCTTCAAGTGCATTTAGAATGTGGGAGAACTCTGGTCTTCCCTGGTGGCTTCCTGGCGGAAGGGCTTCCCTGGTGGCTCCGACGGTAAAGAATCTGCCTGTAATGAAGGAGACTTGAGTTTGATTCCTGTGTAGGGAAGATCCCCTGGAGTAGGAAATGGCAACCCACTCCAGTGTTCTTGCCTGGAGAATCCCATGGACAGAGGAACCTGGCAGGCTACAGTCCATAGGGTCACAAAGAGTTGGACAGGACTGAGTAACTAACACACACACACACAGAATTCTGGTCGTCTGCTGACTTCTAGATGCCAAGACTCTCCTTTTGCGTTTTCATAGAGTCTCATCTGATTGTTCCTTGGTTGTAAGCACATGTATTTATGCTAGCTACACTGTCAAGCCAGGTCTCTTTCTGTATCATATGTTTAATTTGGGAAATTGAAGTCAAACTCCAAGACATCAGAGTGTCATGAAATAAAGTTGCTTTAATGTTCACATTGCTAAGAGAAAACAAAAATTATTTACCCTGTAAAAATGAAACCCTTTCCAAATGAGTGTATAATCTAAACCTTAATTGCTTATTAAAAAACATTTTGAACCAAGTTTCTTCCAAAGGCTTTCAGTTTCAAGTAGAACTTTCCGGGTTAGGTTGCTTTCTGAACCACATTCTTTCCAGTTCTAGGGTTCCAGTATTTTAAACTTTCCTATGAGACACCTCTTAATTTTCACAAAACTGAACCATATCATGATTTGGTGTGGGGAGGGGATAGTTTTAAATCTGTCATATAATAAGGCCAAGGCTATACCTATGCACAGCCTTCCCTGGTAGCCAGATGGTAAAGAATCTCCCTGCAATGCCAGAGACCTGGGTTCAATCCCTGGATTGGGAAGATCCTCTGGAGAAGAGAATGGCTACTTACTCCACTATTCTTGCCTGAAGAATCCATATTCTTGCCTGGAGGGAGGAACCTGGCAGGCTACAGTCCATAGGGTCACAAAGAGTTGGACACGACTGGGAGACTAACATGCACTTTTTTTTTTTTTCATGCCTATACATGGGCAAGATTTAATGGTCTTTGAAAGAATGAACTTGTTTTGCATGAGACTTGATCATCAACTACAGAATTTTGAGAGGGATTATGATCCCAGGTGGCTCAGACGATAAAGAGTCCACCTACAATGCAGGAGACCCAGCTTCGATCCCTGAGTTGGGAAGATCCCCTGGAGAAGGAAATGGCAACCCACTCCAGTATTCTTGCCTGGGAAATCCCAGAGATGGAGGAGCCTGGAGGGCTGCAGTCCATGGGGTCGCCAAGAATCAGACACAACTGAGTAACTTTCACACGTGATCTCTGAATGTTACCATCTCCTTTCTCCTCTATTTGTGGTCCGTAATAGCAATAAACAAGTAACAAAATTCTCAGCTTAAGAAATGTAGATTATGATCTAAATAGGAGAGTTGTCTTATTTATTCCAGATAAATCATGTCATTTTGATTTTCTGCTCTGAGAATTCATTGAAACTTTCTAAAACAATAAGGTCTTAAGATGTATTTAATGCACACAAAGCAGATTCCTCCATGTTCACAAACTTTTCATCTGTAAGAGAAAAAATAAATAAATCTGTTACAATTTTAGAGCCTAGGCATAGCTATTTTAAAAAAATTAGGAAATACAAATGAGCAATACTAGAAAATTTCATGCAAATGCAAAATAACTTATATAATTATTTCCTGCAAAGATTCATCTTTGAAATACGGTATTTAAAAGGGTGCTTTGCTTTCAAAAACAACAATACATTGTATATAAACCAGAGAGCATGCATAGCAGCTCTGTTTAGAAAATAGCAAAGTAGCATGGAAAAGGCCTCTGTTTAGTTAGCCCACCCACCAACTAGGGGAAAAGCTAAAATAAAAAAAGGAGAATGGACTACGCGGAATTGTTACCACTGTGTCAAACCTGGGATTTTATTTTCTAAACAGTGCTTGCCAAGGGGGGTTTTAGAGTCATTACTCAATACAGTTATTCAGTTAGGGACCTCATTTGAAAATTCGATCCCACATAACTTTCCTTGTTTTGTGTTTTGTTTTGTTTATAAGATGTGGTTCTTCCTCCACCCCACCCCCCACATAATGGGACAAACCAGACAGAGAAACAGTAACAAAAATCATCCTTGACTTTTGCACTCCATTTTCTAACTATTACCTTTTTTTGTTTGATCCTGACTACAATCTTCCATGAAGGAGAAGATAAATGAGGAAACTCTGGCCTCCAAATATCAATGCCAAGAGCAAGCTCCCACAGCTTATTTGTGACAGAGTCTGGGTGATAATAGTGGTAAAGAACCCACCTGCCAGTGCAGGAGACCTGGGAGATGCTGGTTCGATCTCTGGGTCAGGAAGGTTCCCTGGAGTAGGAAATGGCAACCCACTCCAGTATTCTTTCCTGGAAAATCCCATGGACAGAGGAGCCTGGTCCATGGGGTTGCGAAGAGTTGGACATGACTGAGCATCCACACAGCTGGATGATGAGCTACATTTTCTGCCTCTTGGGTTACCACTTTTTCTATCAGATGGCACTAGATATATAAGGTTTTCACTTGTTGTTAATGCAGTGGAAATTGTACATATTCAATTAAATGACCTTGTGAAGTATATCCATTGCCTCTTGGAAGTTGGGATGCAGAGACGATCCCTCCCCTTGATCTAGAGTCTCCTAGATTTCTGTCTCCCTGCCAGATAGCATGTGGGTGTCCTCAAACGAAATGCTTGTAAAACCAAACTTATTGTCCCCCTCCTGGCAGCCTACTTCCAGTGGCTCGTGCATGTGGGCCTGGCAGGTCAAGTCTGCCCGTGCCCAGCAGACAGCCTCTTGCAGAGGGCTCAGTGCAGCCCATGTTGCTGACCAACCAACAGAGCCCTGCTAACTGCCTGCCAGCCGCCAGCACACACCCAGCTTGTCCTCTGCTCTACTTCACCTGTGTGCTGTCCCCCTCAATTTACTTTAAATTCCAGCCCTTAAATGTTTCTTTTTAAAAATTTTTAAATCAAAAATGTGTTAAACTTTTTAATTGAATATAGTTTGTTTACAACCTTGTGCTAATTTCAGGTGTACAGAAAATATATATGTGTGCATGCTCAGTGCTCTGGTTGTGACTGCTCTTTGGGACCTCATGGACTGTAGCCCTGCCAGGCTCCTCTGTTCATGGGATTCTCCAGGCAAGAATACTGGAGTGGGTTGCCATTCCCCCACACCACCTTCCAGGGGATCTTCCTGACCCAGGGATCAAACCCATGTCTTCTGCATTGCAGGTGGATTTCTTACCCACTGAGCCACCTGGGAACCCTGCAAATAAAATGTGATTTTTTTCCACCCCATAGTTCAAACCTCCACTTTTCCTTGCCCAGACTCTACTCCTGAGGAGCATTTAAGTATTAATACAACACGCCACTGCACTTCATGACATGGAGATGAACACAGGTTTCGGTGATTACAGGAAATAATCTCATCTTCCTCAGAGCTAATAATGCTCATGGTCTGAAATTTAGAGGAAGTAGGAAACATTTCCTTACCCTTCCCATGGGATCTCTTTTTGGCCCACATGAAAGCTTCTCCCTACTGATACCTAGAAGTGTCCCCCACTTAGCCTCCGTCCTTCCTTCCTTTCCCTCCCTTGTCACTCTAGCCTTCCATCCTCACCCCACGCCTTACTTTGCTGGAAAAAGCCAGAAGCCAGAGAGTCATTTTTATGCTCATGGCCAAAGCCAATGAAATGTTTTTGCTCTGTACTCTTACCGTTTTATGAACGAAGCTCCTACACGTGTTTCCTTTGCTCTTAGTATTCACCACAGAGGGCACAGCTTGGTTCTGCATCATTATGCTAAAATGATGTTTATCCAACCCAAACCTTCTCTCTCAAATCCAGACTCATCTATTCCAATTTATCCTCAACATCACCACCTGAACACTGTATCAGTTGGGATTCAACCGGAGAAACAGAACCAGAAGAAGTCAGATATTAAGAGGCCTATTACAAAGAATTGGCTTAAGGGCTTTCCTGGTGCTCAGTCCAGTGGTTAAGACTCTGTGCTGCCATGCAAGGTTTGATCCTTGGTTGGGGAACTAAGATCCTATTTACTATGTGGTGTGGCCAAAAGATTAACATAAAATAAATATGAGGAAGAAAGCTTTAAAAGAAAAAAACTATTAGAATTGGTTTACAGGATTGTGGGGACTGGCTAGGGAAGTCTTTAAAACACAGAATGGACTACCGGGAATGGCAGGCTGGAACTCTCTTCCATGGGCTGAAGCTGAAGGACCAATTTCTTCATAAAGGAGATTTCAGCTCTGTTTTTCTTTTTAAAATAATTTTTTATTTCTTTTATTTACTTATGGCTACACTGGGTCTTCATTGTTTTGCATGGGCTTTCTCTAGTTGCAGGAAGCTAGGGCCATTCTTCATGGTGCTGCACGGGCCTTCTCTTGTTAAGGAGAACCGGCTCTAGGCGTGTGGGCCTGGGCGTCAGCAGTAGCAGCACGTGAGCGTGGTCTTGTCATTGTGGCTAGAGGACTCTAAAGCGCATGCTTAGTGGTTGTGGCGTGCGGGCTTAGTTGCTCTGTGGCATGCAGGATCTCCCTGGACCAGGGATCAAACCCATGTCCCCTGCATGGGAAGGTAGATTCTTATCCCCTCGGCCACCAGCAAAGTCCTTGACTCTGTTCTTAAGGACTTCCAACTGATGGAATTCAGGCCCACCTAGAACAACCATAGGTTTGACTCACATCTACAAAATACCTTCACAACTACCCTTAGACACATGTTTGCTAGAATAACTGGGAGCTACAGCCTAGCCAAGTTTATACCAAGAGACCATCACAAGCATCTAATCAGAATTAGCATGTCTGTACTGAACTCCAGCTCTGCCTTCCCCCTGCTGCTCTCTACAAACTAGCTGCCCCTGCCATGGCAACTCCATCCTTCAGTTGTTCAGGACATATACTCCATGCGGTAGGTTAAATATTGGCATCCCAACTATGCCCATGTACTCATCCCCAGAACCTTTTATGGCAAAAGGGACTTTGTAGATGTGACTAAATTAAGAATCTTGAGATAGGGAGATTATTCTGGGTTTCCAGGGTGACCAATGCAATTACAACAGTCCTTATAACAGAGACCCAGGGGAGTCAGAGGAGGAGCAAAGGAGGAGGAGAATGAGGCAACATGCTACGTGCTTATGAGCAAGCATCAAAGTGACAGCCTTTAAAGAAAGAGAGAGGGCTACAGGCAGGCTTTAGAAGCTGAAAAAGTCAAGGGACAGATTCTCCCCTCAGCCTCCAGAAGAACCAGCCTTAGCAACACCTTGTGCATGCTAAGTCACTTCAGTCGTGTCCAACTCTGCGATCTCATGGACTGTAGCCTGCTAGGCTCCTCTGTCCATGGGGATTCTCCAGGCAAGAACGCTGAAGTGGGTTGTGGTGCCCTCCTCCAGGGGATCTTCCTGATGCATTTATCCAACCTGCATCTCCTGTGTCTCCTGCATTGAAGATGGATTCTTTATTGCTGAGCCACTGGTAAAGCACCCAGCAACATCTTAACTTTAGCCCAATAAACTGATTTCAGACTTCTGACCTCCAGGATTATCAGATAAGTTTATGTTGTTTGAAGTTTGTGGTGCTTTGAAGAAGCATTAATAAAGAACTAAGGCACTGGGACTTCCCTGGTTGTTCAGTGGTTAGGGCCAATGCAGGGGGCACAGGATCCCACATGCTGCTTGGCAAAAGAAAAAATGTAATAAAGAAACAAAACCCAAAAAACTCCATACTTGTGGTGATAGTTACACAATTTTGTAAATATACAAAGATATCACTTAATTGTATAAGTGAAGCAAGTGGATTGTGTGGTATAAAAATCATAACTCAATAAAATATTTTTTGATTATGAAAAAAAGAACTAATGTACCCACGTCCAATCTGAGGTGACATCTTGTTAGCTTTAGTTTCAATATGTCCAGAATGGAACCACTTTTCAACACTTCCCCAGCTACCACCCATTTCTAGCCTTCATCGTCTCTGTTCTGCGTAATGTCAAAAGACTGTGAACCATTCTGGTCTGCTGCTCTCCATTCTCCAGCCCCTGCCTCAGCCCCTAGACAGCTGCTGCTGGCTTACAAAGCACCTTCACGAGAATCAGAAAAAGGTGGCCCTTTCTTCAGGCAGATGCAATCTCATGCCAGGGTTGATGGTGCAGCCCACAGAGTTGAGGCTGAATGTCCTCACACAGAACACAACCTCAGCAATTATACACAGCAGCCTTGCCTACACCTTTTCAACAGCAGTCCACATCGCCCTATCAAAGCAAAGTCGGCTCCTGCCACCACTCTGCTCAAAACCCTCACAAGTCTCTCCCCTGACTCAGTCCTCCCAAGGGGCTATAAGCCTTCTATCATCCGGCCAGGTACCTCTCAGATCTCTTGTCTTACCAGCCACCTTCTCACTCACTGTTTTTCCCCCAAAACAGCTTTCTTGCTATTCGTCAAATATCCCAGACGCATTTTCACCTTGGGGGCTTTACTCTTACCACTTTACTCTTGAGTTTGTTTCCTCAAGCTGCAAAGGTTCGTCTCCAATATCCAAGTGTCTGGCTCTCTCATCTCCCTCAAGTGTCTGGCTAAATGCCCCTTTCTTAGTGACATCCACCCTGACTATCCTGTTCAAATGTGTAACCCACACCTGAACCCCTCCCTTCCTAACCCCTGTGTACTGGCTTATTTTTCTCTTTGGCACTTATCACTTTTTAACATTCTATGTATAATGACTTCATTATTGTATTTACTCTAAGGGTCTAAGAGGGTAGAGTTTTTGTCTGATGTGTTCACTCCTGTATCCTTAAATAATACCTGGTATCAAGTGGGCACACGATGAAGATTTGAATGAATGAATAAAAGCATCCTTTCTTTTCTAGTTCAGGCTTTCCCAGAAGCAGATTCTAACCAACAATGCAGAGACAAGTAGTTAATTTGGAAGGAGATCCCAGTACACACAGTGCTAGCTGCATGGGGAAGTAAGACAGAGGAAGGAAAGCAGCCAGTGAGGGGTATGTTTTCTTTCTTATTTCTTTTTTTTCGTGTATGTCTTTGGGTTCCTCCAGTCTTAGATGCAGCATGTGAGGTCTTCATCGCATCATCCTGTGCACGGACTTTCTGGTTGTGGTTCATGGGCTCAGTAGCTGTGGCACATGGGCTTAGTTATGCCAAGGCATGTGGGATCTTACTTCCCCAACCAGGGATTGAACCCATGTCCCATTTTCATGCAAGGCAGATTCTTAAGCACTGGACCATCAGGGAACTCCTAAGGGTATGTTTTCAAACCCTCTAGTTATACTGCAGATAACTGGAATTTTAGCTCCTTGGGGACACCTGGGACTTGGTGAAGACCATATACTTCTGTAAGGGAAGAAAGATTTGTTTTTTTCTCTACCTTTTTCCATTCTGTAGTTGGGCCTGAGAACTAAACTGACCAATGACAGATGAACAGGAGAAAAGCATCCAAGTTTCCTTTAAGGTTACTATTTTAACATGGCACAAGAGCCTTCAAAGAAGTCAGTAGGCCTAAATACTTGTGCTACTATTCTCACAAAGAATGATCAATATCAGAGATGTGATGAGACAAAGGCAAAGGGTGTTGGGCTGGGGGCGGGGGAACTGTGGGGAAATGACTAGGAAATATACAGGGAAACTAATGAAAGACAAGGGTTGCTTAGTAGGTTTGTTTGCTCTGTTTCATCCTGGCATCGACTCCCTGTTTCTGGTGATAAGAATGTTCTCTTCTTCCTGTTTCAAGGAGTGCACCTTTCCCCTGGGAAATTTATGTCCTGCTTTTAGGTAGAAAGGGAAGGTCAGAGAACACATCGTATATCTACTCTTTTGAACATCGCCCCTTCTGCTCAAAATCATCAACATGTCAGCGTGGCATACTATTTGGGGTGTCATGTTCACCTCAAAGTGATCCCACCTAGGAGGCCAGGGAGCTAGTGTCTTTATCCACCAAGTTTTAGAAGGGGCATTAATTCTCTGTCACTTCCCTTCTGCCACATGTATGGGGCAAAGTAGATTCCATCCTCAGAAATCCTCAAAGAGATCATTGCTGAAGTCAAACTTGTTGGCATGAAAACAGTGAGGCCTGAAGGCACATGAATGGGCTTCAATAGCATCTGCTTAGCTTCTCCTCTAAGAGAGAAGATGAACCTTTCTCAGTCAAACAACTAAAGCTACAAATATGGTAACAATGTAACCCAAGCTACAAGTATGGTAACTTATTATAACACTCTCTTCAGTTCTTGTTGCAGGACCCATCTTATCTGTCATCCCTGGTTGAGGCATGGAGATGGGGCAGGGAAGGTTGGCAGGGGAGATGAGGGTACTTCGTGGCTATCCTATGATGCTCAAGCATAGGACTTTTTCTACAGGAACTGAAGGAGAAGACTAAATCAGGATATAGTAGAAGAGATAAAGTGAACACCTTGAATTGCTGTTCTGGTTGTTTACAGCCAGCATCCTGATTGGTCAGTGCTCCTGCTCTATACATTATTCAGTATTGTGAGTATTACCCTCAGAAGGACCCTACACACAAAACCAGAGCCAAGACCTCAAAAAGTGCCAAAGCAATGAGGCAGTCTGCAGCAGACCCAGGGATTTGGAAGCACCCAAGAAGAGGGAGTCATGGGTTGAGTGGATGAGTGAGTGGGTGCTCTGAGTAAATGCCTAAGATGAGAACCATTCTCTTTGAATGCTCTCATGTCTTTCTGCAGTGTGATGCGTTGATAGATCAGGTGGTTTAAGGGACCTGGGGAAGGTTCTGTAAATCAGACATCCCAAAGACAGGCCTGCCCCATCATGAAGTCTTTTTGATATTTCAATCCATTAGAGAGTCAAGTATATCTAGAAGCTACAAAGAGAAGACTTCCCTAGTGACTATCACAATGTAGATTCCACCTAAACAGGTCAGCAAAGAGTTGTGGGTACCTCAGGGTACACCCTTTTTCCTGACCCACCAAGAAGCGTCTCTTTACTGTGTAAAGTGAGGGTCAGAGCATCACTCTGCCCAATCCTACTAGACTGTCTTGAGGTCTGCTGCTGCTGCTGCTGCTGCTGCTGCTGCTAAGCCTGTCTTCATCTTTCTTAGGTGCCTGGCTGAAAGCATGAACCAGTTTGGATGATAATGATGATAGTCAATGCTGTGGTGATGGATAAAGAGAAAAGAAGCAAAAAAGAAGCAAGTGAGTAATGAAAAGCAGATCTTTTGGGTCCCTCAATAAGACTTCTACTGGGATAGTGAAAGTTAGAGTGAGGAAGCTGAAGGCAGAAATAATGAAGTCCAGGATAAGGGGTGTCACGAGGCTTTCCTTCTTGCTCCAGATAAGTTAAAACAGCTTCCAATGGTACAACACATCACTTTGAATTCTCATCAGAGTAGGGAAACCACTGTTTCAGGATTAGCATTCCAAAGGGAGCCTGAGCCACTGTAGCCTCAAAACCATGACCACTTTTAAAGTCCAAAGATGATTCTAGCAGCTGTTCTCCCCAAATGGTTTCAGCACGATGAGGTTATAATGTGGAAAAGCTAGAACTGAAAAACTGAATATATATTCTCTTTAGAATAAAAGGAAATGACTACAAGCCCAGTCATAAATGTGGCAGCTTACTAGAAAGGCAGGTTTAAAGAATAAGGAAACTCATGTTTGAGATGAAATTGAAAACAGGTGCTAGGCCTCTTTCATGGAGTCAGAGAATGTCAGAACTAGAGGGGACCCAGGGGTAACTCCTTCATTTCCCATATTTGATGGATCGGGAAGCCCAGATGACCAGGAATGGAGGAACTTGCTCAGTGCCACTCACAGTGAACGTCAGATTTATCTCTCAGTTCAAACCTTAGTCTGCTTCTCAGGCATTTTAATTCCTCTGGCACAAAATTAATGAACAAAACCTCTGCTTTTTTTTTTTTTTTAATAAAATCTATTGTAATTTTGAATCCTAAATAATCACACTGATTTGAACTCCTTGTTTCCACATGCAGCAAGAGGGAAGGTGAGATCATGTCTAAGACCCATGCTCTTTCTATGTTCTGTGATGACCTAGAGGGCTGGGCTAGGGAGGCAGGCTCAAGAAAGAGGGGATATATATATACATATAGCTGATTCATTTTGTTGTACAGCAGAAACTAATGCAGCATTATAAAGCAATGACAACCACTCCCACATTCTTGCCAGGAAAATTCCATGGACAGAGGAACCTGGTGGGCCACAGTCCATGGGGTCGCAAAATGTCGGCCACGACTCAGCACATACTCCAATAATGGGCTTCCCAAGTGGCGCTAGTGGGAAAGAACCCACCTGCCCATGCAGGTATGTGAAAGAGATGCAGGCTCCATCCCTGAGTAGGGAAGACCGCCTGGAGGGAGGCACGGCAACTCACTCTAATATTCTTGCCTGGAGAATCCCATGGACAGAGGAGCCTGGAGAATCCCATGGACAGAGGAGCCTGATGGGCTGCAGTCCGTAAGGTCGCACAGAATCAGATACAACCGAAGCTACTTAGCGTGCACACAGGCGCTCCAACAATAAAATTTAAAAAAAACTATGCTCTTGAGCTGACAGCAACTCATTAATTCATTCAGTCAGTCCATCAGTTGGTCATTTAATCAACAGATATTATTTGAGTATCTGCTCTGTTCCAAACATTTTCCGGAAACAGTAAGGCTCCTCTCGCTTGTTTTCTCTCTTTCTAGGACAGAGCCAGTTCCTCTCCAGGCAGTTGCCCATATGGTGATCGTTTTTCACTGTGTAACTTACAAGGTAGAAATGACTTCATTTCCACTCCCTGGCTCAGGCCTGGCTCCCTCATTTTGTGCCCTGGTTCCCTGAAGACTTAAAATCAAACTATGTGATTCTCACTAGACCAACTTTTGGAGAAGGCAATGGCAACCCACTCCAGTACTCTTGCCTGGAAAATCCCATGGGCAGAGGAGCCTGGTAGGCTGCAGTCCATGGGGTCGCACAGAGTCGGACACAACTGAGCCGACTTAGCAGCAGCAGCAGACCAACTTTTCGTTGGTTCAAAGGACTGTCCTTGTCCTGGGCTCATATGAAGCACTGATGCCCCTGTTTTTACCCACAGGAAATACCTGACTAAGTTTTCAGCTGATTATGGACATACCAACTCCATTTTCCTGTTCTGAGTCACCAAACTCTATCAGCATATTTAGTGGGGTTATTTTCCCACTTGAGATTCTGTCCTGATTTCCTTCCTAACTTTACCAAGAAGTCTTTACCATTAAGGTTTGGTTCTAGTAGACATCTAATTCTACTGTAGAATATCATCTTATTTCCACTGCAATAAAAATAATAAATAGAACACAGCAACAATGACTAGCAGTAATTTGGCAACTCCTATATGTTAGACACAGTGTTAACACATTATTATTACTCTTATCATCATTATTATTTTTATTAATCCATTCAATCTTCACAACTCTTGAAGCAGACATTACTGTTATCTTCATTTTGCAAATAAGGAATTTGCTGCCCATAAAGTAACAGTATCTGTTTACTATATCAGTTTTTTACCTTGGAGAAGGCAATGGCACCCCACTCCAGTACTCTTGCCTGGAAAATCCCATGGACAGAGGAGCCTGGTGGGCTGCAGTCCATGGGGTCACACAGGGTCAGACACGACTGAAGCGACTTAGCAGCAGCAGCATCTAACAGTTCAAACCAACAAAATTCAGACCAAATTTAATGATCTTTTCCTACCAATCACCAGAAAGTCTTCTCCTTCACATGTGTAATTTCATATTAAAAACAGATGGCATCTTTTTCTTTTAGGTCTCATTATTGTCTATTGAGCTTCCAAAGGCTCAAGTTTGTATACTTACACTGTAGGAAATCCACTTTCTCGCTGTATCTACAATCAGGAATATTTAGGATACATTTAACTTTGAAATTTAATGAGCAAAGTAGAATATGAAAACCATTTTTCTAATATTGAAATTTGCCATTAAAAGTCCATCTTAAGCCAGTTTTTCCAGATTATTATATTATGAGCATGTCAGTTATTAATGAATCCTAGAAAAATGACTGACCTGTTGGGTCCAGGGCATTCTAATCTCCCCGCCCCCCCCACACCCAGATAGAGTCAGTCCACATGAAATCTTCAGGGACTTACAAATGGGCCACTGTAACAGATATATTTTCTGGGTGAGAAAAGAAATCACATATTTAAAATTAAACTGGAAGTCAGATTCTCATCTACCTGATTTCAGAAACTTTTTCTCTGTGCATTCTGCCTTTCCCAGTTTTGAAACTAATGACTTTCATACCTTAAGCTGCTGTTCCAAACGCCAAATGGGAATCAGAGGAGACAGCCAAGGAGGAAGAGTGGGGAGCAAGTTGCTTGAGCATGTCCCTAACTTAGATTTTGTGTTAAGGATGGTGGAGCTCATCAGTGTCATGGGGAACCTGGGTGAGAGGGGACTTGGGGGAGAAAGGACACGTGTAAATATATGGCTGAGTTGCTCTACTGTGTACCTGAAATTATCACAACACTGGTAATTGGCTATACTCCAATATAAAATCACAAGTTAAAAACAAGGACGGAGGAGCTCAAGAATGCTTTTTTCCAGAATGCTGTTCTGGAAGATAATGCATCTGGCATATTTAGTGAGAGTGAATGAATGAATGAACATCAGTAATGAAGCATTCTTTTGCCTGGAGTCTTGTCATGCATCAATTATTATGATTCAATGTGGAGATAGGTTAGCATTTTGAAGATTCCACATATAAGTGATAATAAGTGACAGCATAAGATATTTGTCTTTCTCTGGACTTCATTTTAGCAAACAATACAAAAGGAACCTGAACTTCAGAAGTTTCTGAAAATGCCACATTTCAAGTTGTTATTATTGTTTAGTCACTAAGTTATGTCCAAGTTTTTGTGACCCTATGGACTGTAGCTCACCAGGCTCTTCTGTCCATGGGATTTCCCAGGCAAGAATACCAGAGTGGATTGCCATTTCCTTCTCCCGGGTACCTTCCCAACCCAGGGATCCAACCACATTGCCTGCTTGTCAGGCGGATTCTTTAGCACTGAGCCACCTGGGAAACCTCTGAGTAATTCAATACATATTTTTGAATCCATTATATTAATGAGTAAATAAATAAATTAAACATATGCAGTTCCTTGTTCCTGAATATAACTGATATAAACTTCTTGTGTTCTATCACTCTATCCTCAATACACACATTACAAACTCACTTTCTTGGGGCTGGTGCACTGGGATGACCCAGAGGGATGGTATGGGGAGGGAGGTGGGAGGGGGGTTCAGGATGGGGAACACGTGTACACCCATGGCGGATTCATGTTGATGTATGGCAAACCCAATACAATATTGTGAAGTAATTAGCCTCCGATTAAAATAGATACATTTATATTAAAAATATATATTAGAACAAGAAAAAATAAATAAAAATAAAAGTGAAAGTTGTACAATCCAAAATAAATAAATAAAAGGCATCTTTTAAAGCAAATAACTCAAAATAATGAATCCCAACATTTTCCTTACATTTCATTGCATCTATTCTTAAGAACTCTTCATACGAAAGGCTTCTAGTCTACCAAATTTTAGTTGTTAAAGAACAAGGCATTAATTTCATCAGTTTAAGGAGCTGGACAACTGTGAGTCAGGATCAATGCTTGCATGATTGAGAGCTTCCAAGTTTGGTATGAGTGCTTTGTAGAGCCTAGAGATGTATTAATAAACTAATGATGAAACAGAACATTTCTTTTTAAAGTACTTGTGTATTTATTTGGCTGCGTCGGGTCTTAACTATGGCGTGTGGGTTCTTCGATCTTCACTGCAGCCTGCAGGATCTTTTAGTTGCAGCATACAAACTCTTGGTCATGGCACGTGGGATCTAGTTTCCTGCCCAGAGATCGAACACAGACTCCCTGCATTGGGAGCAAGGAGTCTTAGCCACTGGACCACCAGGGAAGTACCCAGAACATTTAAATGATTGCCAACAATGCAATTCAATATGTTCCCCTGAGTATGGGATGAGGGCTTCGTTGTCCTCAGTCAGGAAAACCTCCTTAATTGCCTCAGTTTCCTGGGATGCACACACCACCAGGGCTGACACCCTTTTAGACCTGGCTATGAGCAGTACATGAAGAAATTAACTAACTCATTCAAATGACACAAAATGATAAAGCTTAAGTTAGCCCTTCTAAGGCTATGAATTAGCTTGGCACTAACACAGGGACCAGAGCTGTGGGTCTGTGCTCTGAAAACCAGCATTAAATCACTACCTTTATGACTCTTTGTAACCCAGAACTCAGAAGATCTGGGACCAGAACTTGCTTTTTTTCCTTGACGTGGTTCCTTTTCTAAAAAGCATGGAGAAAGGGGCTGGGCAATGTGCATGAATACATTATTTTACTACTACTTACTTTCTTCTTACTTCTTTCACTAGAAACAAGGACACTTTCTTTTTTAACTAGAACTGAACTTCCTCCTTCTCTTCCTTGTGGTGTGGCAAGGAACATGCAGAGATGCTCCTTATGAAGGCAGGCGCACGAAGAGGTGGCGGCTGGGGATGCGTGTTTCTCTTAAAAGTCCATAGAAAGCTGTTCCTTACACATAGAGCAGGTGCTCTTACGAAGGACAAAAACACATTGCTCCTTTCTTTAGATCTGAATGGAGTTAGTTAAGCTTTCAGCCTAAGTGTGAACAAGGCAAAAGAAAGAAGGGCATATCCTGGTTAAGCAACTCTAAGTGAAATAGATGGAGGACAGTGACATCAGTTACAAAATGTTTAGGACTCATTTATGAGAGGGTGTGGTTTTCATTAAGTTCAGGATTGTCATCAAAAAGGAACTTCGCCAAAGGAATAATATTACAGCAAAGTGAATGTGCAATTTCTCGACATCTGGGAAAATCATAGCAACATCCTCACTTCCTTTCAATGCCCAGAAAAAAGTATTCAAACTATTAGCATTCATCAGTCATTTCCAACAGTGTAATTTCTCTAGTGCCTTATGTGTCTGTCCTGAAAGATGAAAAGAGAGGGCCAAGACCCCAAATATCAACTCTTTAAGCTAAACTAACATAACATTGTGAATCACTATACTCCAATAAAAAATAACATTTTTTAAAAAACCTCCTGAAGTTCAGATTTCTTTTGTATCATTTGCAAAGATAAGCCACTGTAAAATACAACCACCATCAGTAACACTTGCCCTAAAGAACCTACTGACATTCTAACTTACGTGTGAAACTTCCCAAGAGATAAGATGATATATTATGATGGTTCCGAGCCCTAATGATGGAGTCAGATAGAGTTGGCTTCCCGTGCTACTCTGCCACTTACTAATGTTAGAGGACCCTGAGTCATGTGACTTGTTGGGGTCTAGATGCTTTTATCTAACAAAAAGACTAACAGAGCACCTCTCTATCTTTAGTTTGTTGTAAGGATTCAGTTGGAGTGTTGGAGCAGACTGGCTAGCATATGGTAAACACTCAATAAATCCTCACTCAATTATTAGTGGGCTTCCCAGGTGGCACTAGTGGTGAAAAACCCACCCGCCAATGCAGGAGACAGAAGTTCGATCCCTGGGTTGGGAAGATCTCCTGGAGGACGGCATGGCAACCCACTCTAGTATTCTTGCCTGGAGAATTCCCATGGACAAAGGAGCCTGACGAGCCACAGTCCATAGGGTCACAAAGACTCAGACGTGACTGAAGCGATTTAACACACACATACAATTATTAGTAATATTTATTTGGCCAAAAGGTTCGCTTGGGTTTTTCCATTAGATGGTATAGAAAAACCTGAACAAACTCTTTGGCCAACACAATAACATGTTTTTCAATCTCCCACGCAGTGATTGAGGTTAGTAAAGAAGAAAAAGATTCTTAAGAAAATAACAGAAGCTGAAAATCTCTTCGGAGGCACTCCTACGGCATACTGATGGTTTTCAAATAAAAATTGCTGCCTGTTGATGCCACGGTGTCATCATGACGTGAGATGATCATTGGGGAAAAAAAGAAAAAAGTCAGAAGAATTAAATCTTCATCTACAACGGGGAAAATATCCCCGGAGGGAGCTTAACAAGATAATAAAGACAAGACACAGGGTAAAAAGATGCAGAAGTCTGAAATTCATGTCTGAGAGAGACCTGTCACATGGAACAGTGACAAATATTGGTTCATGGCAAGAGCAGGAGTCCAAAAAATAATAAACCTTCCAGCCATGACTGATGACAGTGTTACACCAGAAAGCTTGTAAGACAACAAATGAGTACATAGCCGTAAATCACTTCACATCAGCGCAAGTCCCAATAACTCATGGAAGTCTTTCAGAAGTGTACTACTGTAGCAATTTAGTTCTAAGGATTTCTGGAAGACTTGAAGCAGAGGGTATGCAAGAATGCGAACACCCTGTTCAAAGAATTGAACGTATCATGTATCAAATTTTAGCACTCTCAATTTTCTGTCACAAGTCATTATATTCTAAATTAATGTTCACGTTGAAATTGATATCTTGATTCCTCAAAGCATACCAAGTGTTTCAGAATTCAAATACACAAATAAAAATTACCCAGTCTAGAACAAGTTCAAAACAAATGTATTTTCCTCCAGAAACTAAGGATAAGATAGCATTCAAGTTGATCACATCCTCACTAATTTGATCAGTGTGTGAGGTTAAATAAATGATCTGGCTTCTCACTTGCCTTTTTTGGCCATAATCTAGCTATGCATTGGAAAAATATAACCAGGTGAGGACAAAAGAAGGGTGACGGGTCCATTCGAGGTGGAACTGGGGCCAGTTGGGTATAAGCTGAAGAGAGGAGATAATGGAATCAAGAATCCTGAGTTCTACTCTACTCCATCTTCTGTGATAATCTATATGAGAAAAGAAGCTGAAAAAGCATGGACATATGAATATGCCTGCAATGCAGGAGACACAGGTTCAATCACTGGGTCGGGAAGATCCCCTGAAGGAGGAAATGGCAACCCACTCCAGTACTGTTGCCTGGAAAATTTCATGAACACGGGAGTCTGGCAGGCTACAGTCCATGAAGTCACAAGGAGTCCCACATGGCTGAGCACGAACACGTGCACACTCACATATGTATAACTGAATAAATTTGCTGTACACCTGAAACTAACACAACAGTGTAAATCAACTGTAATCCAGTAAAATTTTTGAAAAGTTTTTTTTTTTTTTAAATAAGGAAAAAAAAAAAAGAATCCTAAGTTCTAACGTCAGATGTCACATTAACTTTCATGGTTTCTAAAGTCACTGTGCCTCTTAGAACCAAGACTTTTTGATACACCAAACCAGGAGGTCAGACTAATAATTTCTCAGGTTCCTGCCAACTCTACCATCCTGTGATTTCAGCTGTTCCCCTTGTCGTCCATATCATTCTTTTTGCTGCATCTTTCATCACCATCTTCAGGTCTGTGTGGACACAGGCTACAGATAAGGATTGGGTTGAGAAAGGGACATGAAGCACTTGGAAGAATGGAGAACAAAGCAACAGGCTATATTGCAAAGGAAAAGCCACTTTGTTAAATATTCACCCCTTAGAAGTTGCACTGATTCTTTTGTCATATATGCAATTCTTTGATATCCAGTAACGTGCTAAATTGGAGAAGGAAATGGCAACCCACTCCAGTGTTCTTGCCTGGAGAATCCCAGGGACAGCGGAGCCTGGTGGGCTGCCGTCTGTGGGGTCTCACAGAGTCGGACACGACTGAAACGACTTAGTAGTAGTAACGTGATAAATAGCTGCCGATACAAGTGCGTGAAACGCTAACAGACCCTTGCACACTCCCATATCTGATGACTTTCACAGTAGATATAACTAAGGTGGTCAAAATTCCTGACTTCGTGTATTTGTAACATGCCACAGGTTTCATGGGCTTCCCAGGTGGCGCTGGTGGTAAAGAACCACCTGCCAGTGCCGGAGATGTAAGAGATGCTGGTTTGATCCCTGGGTTGGGAAGATCCCCTGGAGGAGGGCGTGGCAACACACTCCAGTACTCTTGCCTGGAGAATCCCCACGGACAGAGGAGCCTGGTGGGATACAGTCCATAGGGTTGCAAAGAGTTGGACATGACTTAAGCAACTTAGCACACAAGAACACACGGGCCTTCATACATTCTCCTAAATTGTATTCCTGCTGAAAGTGAAATATTACTTGTGTGGCGCTTCAGATCACAAATTAATTACTCTTAATTATACCATCACTCATTTAATCCCACTCCGACATATTTTGTCTTGGCTGGATCAGTTACTGTGTGTAATTTTACAAATTATTTTTATTCAAAAACAGGGCATAAGGTGAATAGATTTGCATCATGGTTCCAACTCAGGAGTGGATTGACATTCTGCTACAATATATCTTTACTATTTACGGGCTGAGACTGGTCACTTTCTTAAGCTTCTCCATATTTTCTCAGCATCCACTTATAGGACAAACTCTTGGTTTTCTCTTCTGGGCCTTTTATTTTCATAAAGAAAATAAGTTCTTACTATCTATTAATAAAGACACTTTTTAAACCTAACTGGGATATATTCAAGGTCCTAAGTCATCCAACTTTGTGGGCTCACTTTTTCTATAATGTTAAAATAACCTCAGCCCTTATCACACATTACATGTAATTACTACAGGAAGTCCAGCACCCTTCTTAATGAAGTAGGAAACAATATGATTATAAATCTTTATTTGCGTTACATATACGGATATGATCCATGATACTTGCTCACTCACAAACTGAGTGACCTACAGCTGACTCAAATCTCACAGGTTCTGCAGTTTCATTCATAGTAAGTTTTTCAATTTTTTTTTTGACTCACCAAACACATGTATTTTAGCTTGCATTTCATTTAAACTCAATCCTCATAACCTTATGAGGTAGGTGTTATTATGACCCCAAGATGGGGGTCCAGAAAGGTTCAATAACTAATTCAAGGTCACTTGTCACTGGTAATAGAGCCAAGACTTGACTTCAGCTCTACCCACAAAGCCTCCTTGAAATATACTCTTTAGCAAAATTAGAGATGGCTACGTGGCAGGCACCTCGTGATTCACTTTCAAATCACTGATATCGCAAAATTACATTCACACACGCCTCAACATGCTGGTCACGACTCCATGTCAGAAATGATGCTACAGGTGGTGATAAGGATGCAGCTGGACCCGGAAACAATTATATATGAAAAAGACACCTGTAACTATAAATCCAAAGAATATCTGTGTCTATTAAGTAAGTGCAGAAGTTATTTATATTTATTTCTTTATAGACTAAACTATGACTGGATTTGCCTGCAAATTATGAATATTAAAACTGGCTTTTAAGTTTTTGCTTTCCACTGTTTTTTTGACTATCATAAAGATCATCACACTGAAAAACTATTTAATCTTCGGCCTCTACCTACCTGTCACCTGTTAATACCTTTCATTTGACTGCGGGTCCAGTATTCTTGCCTGGAGAATTCCAGGGACAGAGGAGCCTGGCGGGCTATAGCCTATAGCATCGCTGAGCGACTGACACTTACTTGAATAAAATGTCCACTGTCTCATGCTATCTTCGACTTTGGTACAGACATAAACACCATTATTTACACTGTGAATTTAAAGCAAGTTTCTGATTTTGGTGTCAGGTCATTTCGATTAAAAAGATATGTATTTTTTCTTTGTAGGAAAAAAAGATTTTTAAAAATTTAAAGATTATGAGGTTAAAATGTCTTCAAATACAAAAAAGCATTTCCAGCTTAATCCATTACTCTTCTCCCCTTTCATGCTGGGCCTGGAAAGCAGGGTGAGGTAAAGTGTATTCGGGTCTCAACCTCTCAAGCATTTGAGTCCAATTAACAGGTGGATAAGAAATTTATTTTTCTTAATTGAGTTATATGTCTGGGATTTATTTAGTGGTTTTGAGGGAGACTAGAAAACAGGATTGCAAATAGGGTGGGAAAATAAGCCAGAAAAACCAAGATAATTTCCAGTTGAATTATGACCTCAAATGGATTCCGGAGAATGGAATTTCCATAATTCACAATCCTATTATGGGCTATTTCTGGAGCCTTGGGGGCTGAGGGTAATATCCTCTGTAGAGTTCTAAACATATTTCCTGCCCTGTTAGTTTTTGCTCTGCATCCCCCATTTCACTAATTAATTGTATTTTATATGCTAACAACTTCCTAAAAGGAATTGAGGTGGCTTGTTACAAATGCCAGAGAAATAGAATCATTAACTGAAGGGGAACAACAGGGAAAAAGAGCTATATTATTAAAGGAAGAAATAGTGGGACCAGGATACCAGTCTGAGAATAATGATGACAATTGAGCAGAAATACATGTAAGTTTCCACATTCCCTGCAGTCACTGAAAACATGTTTACACCATGTGGTGAAGATCCCTAAGAGTAAAACATCTAAACAAGCTCCAGAAGAGCAATTGCCAAGAGAAAATACAGTCAGATCATAGAAAATTTGATGGAGGTGACAAGACATAGTTGTCACTCAAAACAGAGGACAAACATCCTATTAAAAGGAAAATGAAAGGGTCCTAATAATAGAGAAGTTAACACAACTGGAAATGTTTGTTCCCTATGAATAAGCCCTTCCTTCAGAGCTTTCAGGATGCAATATTAATTCCAGACAGGGGCAGGAAATAACCAAATGTCACCCAAATGATCTGGAAGTTAACGTAACCTCCTAGCCTATGATTTACTTTCAAGAAAACAAGTTAGATTCAGCCTGGAAAATTCACTTCCAAAAATGGGAGAGGGAATGAAAAAAGAATATATATGCCCAAGCAGCTTAACTGCCTAGGTCCTACAGAGAGAGTTAGGGTCAATTACAGATGGAAGGAGCAAGAACTGAACATTTGCTTTGGAATCGGTGCTGCCGCCAAGTTCATGGTGGGGGAGCCGGACCACAGAGACTCCCCGGTGCGGTGCTGGCCGGTTTGGAGCGGCTTTCCCTTGACTTTCGTGGGTCCCGCCCTCGCCAGCACATCTGGCAGGCACCGTCTGGCACTGCACTCGGTCGAGCAGCCCATCAGGCGGGTCTGCTGCCTCCGCCTTGGGGACAATGCGGCTTTTCTTAACCGTCCACGCGCTGGGCTTCCGCGCTCCCACACCGCGTCTGCCGCGCCGCTCTCGGCTAAGTGAAGGACCTGCAGACAGGAGGACATGTCCCAATCCGGGTCTGCTGTCCCAGACCCGCTCCGATGGCATGAGATTTCCGCACCAGGAGAACACATGGGCCTTTGTGCGACGTGCATCTGGAAAACTTCCCGGATCATGCATCTGCCCTGTGATTTACACCTTGCCGAAGAAGGCTGACCTGCAGGAAAGCGAGCGAATCTCTAAGCGGTGGGTGGGCTGGGCTCCCTCCCCCAACCCCTGCTTTCCTCTTATTCTGAGAAACAATCGTGGGTGTTCCCACCTCCCCAAAACTCCCTCCCCTGAACAAGGCGGGCGGGGAGCTGCTTCCTGGCTGAATAAAGCTGAAACACCTGTGTGCCAGAAACAGGCAGACGGAGACAGACCCATCTGTGCGGCTCGCTTTACTCGGAGGTTAGGGTGGGAGACTCACATCTGAGCCAGCCGAAGATTCCTTTGGTCCTGATTCTCCCCAGTCCCTTGCAATTCTTTTGCTCAACATTTCTCTCCTCCCGGGCTTCTCTCTACCCAAGGATGAACGTGCCATGCCAAAACCAACCTGGTGCATTTAAAAGGCCTGAAAGGCAGTTGTATTTCAGGGGATATCTCCCTTGCCTACCTTACTCCTCCTGCCCTTTTATGTGGGCTGGAAGGACACCCAGAAAGAAAAGCAAAACCATCTTCAGTGTTCACTGAACCTCTGTAAGCAAAAGCCTGTCCTCCATGCGACGGCTGTGGCTCTTTTGCTCCTGCGAGATGTGCGCTGAGCTTCATTCATTCATTTACTGAGCACCAACCTGCCTGGGGTTGTGCTGAGTCTGGGAGGTGAGACAGCTGGCAAAAAGGCCTCATCAAAGCTGGTGGAAGAGTACAGTAAAAACAGCTGCCCTGTATTGCAAAAATAATATCACATCTCATACGTTGAATGGTATTTCCATTTTTATTCTGGTGCTTGTATTTATAACTGGGTTTCTTTTTCTCTCACATATGGCAAGGTCCATACAGACCATAGAAGAGGCCCAAATTGCTTAGTACAATAGGTGTAACATGTAACTAACATGTGCAGGCAACTAATGAAAGTTTTGTGAAAATAATAAGACATTAAGAGTTGGAACCCATTAGGAGCAGCCCTCTAGTTACTATTATACAAATAAACCTTTCATACAGGTAGCAAAAATGGCCCAGGGTATGGGGAGTGAGTGTATGTGGGGAAGAGATGGGGATTATCAATCAGGGCCCAAATAAATCAGATGGTAATAGTTGTTGTGGGTTTGTTAAAAAGACTTTTTAGATATTAGACTTACAGAAGAGATGAAACTGTACAGAAAATTTCTGCAGATCCTACACTCAGCTCTCCCTAAAGTGAACACCTTGTAAAACCATGATACATGCATTCCCAAATAAGAACTTAACATTGGTACAGTGTTAACTCTGTGACAGACTTTATTGAGATTTCACCTGTTTTTCCACAAATGTCTTCTTTTTGTTCTAGGATCTAAGCCAGGATATCACCCTTTCATATCTGAAAACAATTCTGCCCCTTAGGATCTGTAAAGTGCAGAAAAGGAGATAGGAAACAAGACAGAGTGAAAAGGTGGGATTCTGGGATTACTTATGTTTTAATCTACCTTCAAGGAGAACAGAATGCCTTAGAAAAGTGGATTTCCTGACCCCCAACTGTCTTCTCAAACCTGGGCAAGATGAAAGATCAAATACTCTCTTTTTGATAGCTTTGTTAATCTCTAGGGACCCAACAACCAACCACTCTGATGCAGCTCTGAGTATTCTTTCCATTTCACAGATGGGGAAAATGAAGGCCTCGCTGAATATGTGTTTAAGATCACAAAGGCCCGTGGAATATATAATAAGACTGAGACTAAGGCTTAATGAGAAATGAGCTCAGCCCTGAAGTCTCTGTTGCTAACCCTTATTACACGAAATGACATTGATTTGCAGAGATACAAGGAAAATGCTTTCACAGGGGAAAATGAGAAGCAGAAACTGAAGATAGAGTCCCTAAGCACGATTGGGTGTGGAGAGGTGGGGGAGAAAGGGTCCATATTCCCGTGGGTGATGAACTCTGGTTGGCACAAGAGCAAAGTCTAGTAACTGTCAATTGGTTTAAGTAGCTAAGTCATGTGGGACTTTCCTACGTGTGATGTTTGAAAGCCAGTGACTTGGACTGGCCCATGTGTTCCCTAGACCTTGAAGTCCAAATTACAGTCGAGGCACATTTGGAAAAGACTGGCTGGGTTCTGGACCCAGGAGCCAGAGCTACATACATCAGAGGGACTCACTTCCCAATGCTACAAATTTGTGAGTCCAGCAGAAGCAAACATGCTGGAACTTTCACAGCAGGTATTACACTGACTGTAAATACCATCCATCTTAGTCACAATTACAAACAGCTCTCCCTTCTGCTCACTCCATCCATCCCCTTCTCTCAGGCAAAAAGCATCAGCGTGGAGCAAAATGTGCTCATTACTTTGCACCAATAACTCTGCTGTCAGGAAGTGGGACCCTCCCCGGATCAAAGAGGCTTCTTTAGCCTGGCAGCGTGTGGCAAAGGGAACTTTCTCCAAAGCCTCTCTCTCTCAATATTAGGCATTCTTTTATAGTTTCAAATTAACATTAAAGAACAATCACACAGTGATTCAGGGCCCTGACCAAGAACGACCAAAAAAATAGGGATACGTCCACAATAACTCTGTAAAATGCACCAACTGGCACATTTTAAATGACTCTTTAGTAACAGAGGAGAGGGAAAAAAAAGCATATGAGGTAAATCCTTCACCGGGTAACTCACCAGGGAGACTGGTAAAAATAAATTGCACAGCTCTAATTTTCCTAGCAGCTTCCACGCTATTCTTTGAAACTGAGTAGGAACCCCTTGGCCTAATCCCAAGAGCCGATCTATAGTAAATAGTGCACACTTAATGCCTAAGTTCCTTTTTAGCACCATTCAGACAGTGACTTCAGCCGCAGAGCTTAGTCATAGCAGACATTTTTGTGGTGAAAGCATTAAACCCACATGCAGCTCTCTTTCTGTGGCCACTGGGGGTCATGCTCCCTTCCCATTAGCTGAATAAATCATAAAGTCGGCTCAGACCACCCAAGGAGCCCGACCAGAGAGCCACAGGCCATGCCTACAGCCGCTTATTTCTTTTCAGAATCTACAAGGGGAAGAAAAAAAAAGAACAGAAAAAGAAAAACAAGAAAAACAACACCGAGAAACAGACGGACCGTAGGAAATCATTGGATTTTTTTTTTTTTTTAATGTGATCTCTTTGAGCGTAACCCCAAGACTTGTTTATTTGTTTATTTATTTTGTTCCAACCGGGGAGCCTGATTTAAGAAGAAAAGCAGTGGAAAAATACACACATAGGCATGCCTTTTGTCATATGCTGGAGTGGGCTGACAATTTTTTTTTTTCTCCCCCCATTGTGGATTTTTGAAATGAAGGAAGGCCGCCCTGTGTGGCCGCGCTCTTCAGGTGGTTCTGATAAGACACAACGCAGATGCTCCCCGGGGGGGCTGAGCATCCGGCGAGTTTGTGTGGCCCGTGGGGATTTTAACGAGGAAGCGAACGTGTTGTGTAATTCCCTGGGTCCAGTGATTCACTCCGCCTGGGAGAAGGATGGTCGGGGAGCGAGGTCTGCAGAGTCACGTTCCCATCAATCAGTAAATAAGATAAGAGGCAGGAATTTTAAACACAACTATTAGCAGGCGACTCCCATCGCATCAACAAACCGCAACTCATTATGTTAAGCGGTCTCTGCGAGGGAGAAAGGGGGGAGGTTGGCGAGGAAAAGGAGGAGGCGGCAACTTGAGGGTTTTTTACTTGCATTTTTAAGGAGTGCGCTGAACTTTAAAGAACGCTGCCCAGGTCTAACAGGCAACTGAAATTGGGACCATTTGTCCCTTCAAAACTATTACCCCTCCCTCAAGTAGAGTATGGCCCAAAGGGAAGGACGCTCAAGGCGGATTCTATTGATTTCTGGAAGACTGGGATAGGCAGCATTCAGGATCCTGAAGGAATTTGAAGCAAAATCAGGGTTCAGTCACTTAGGTCTCCGTGAAACGGCCTCCTTTGTGTCTGACAAATTTCTGTGCGTGATCTTGAGACTTGTTTGTAAGTTTTAACTGGTTACTCAAGACAATGAAGTTCTTAAAGTAACAGACAGTATTTAACCTTTGCCTAGCATCAGGAGGCTGCTGTGTTTTTTTAATGAGAAACCACACAAAACTGCCTAGATACTCTCCAAAATCTCAGTCTTCAATAGCCCTCTTGCTGCTCAGGAAGGGATAGCCAGTCTGTCTACATAGGACACATTACATGGTGATTTTGTGACTCAGGCCCACCAGGGAGGAGGGCAAGTCCACTTATATAATTTGTGACCTAATATGTGAGTCGTAGGGTCATCGTAAAGCAGTTCTGTCAACAGTCAATGAGTCCTGGAAATCACAGCAAGAGGACAGAGGGGAATCCACCTTGAGATAACCTGCAGCCCATTAAAATGTTGGTAATTAAAGTCTTTATTTACCAGATTACATACAGCTTTAACTGGATTATAAAAGTCTTCTTGCAGGGTGAACCAAAAGCTGTGTCCACACAGCTAACCCTTCACTCACAAACGTTCACTCATCCTTGTGGAATGACTTTAATTTCTCTTTTTTTCCTGCACGTATTTTCCACATCATTGAAAAATATAACATTCTTGAGCAGATGTTCTGAAGCCTCCTTCCTGAGTCAGAGTGCCTGGAAGAATTAGGCCAACTGTTGCCTGGTGTCTAACTGCTTATCTGTGACCCACCCAACTCCACGTCCCTCCAACTACGCCGCGTAGACAAAGTGGCCCGCATCTGTATCTGAGGGGCTGTTTGCATTGCGGGAGAAGGTTGCTGCTGCTGCTAAGTCGCTTCAGTCGTGTCCAACTCTGTGCGACCCCACAGACGGCAGCCCACCAGGCTCCCCCATCCCTGGGATTCTCTAGGCAAGAATACTGGAGTGGGTTGCCATTTCCTTCTCCAATGGGAGAAGGTAAACAACCCCAAAGAAAGTAGTCCAGAAAAAATAAAAGCAGATGAAACTTTTTTTTTTAATTTGGAAACAGTCGCCTTGTAATATTAATAGACTTTAGTCACTTGGGAGATTAGCACTTGTGCTGTGTAATTGGCAACTTTCTCTCATGCAATTAACCTCTGCCAGAATTAATTGTGTGTGTGTGTGTGTGTTGCTAAAGCTTTGTGTGTGCATACGGAGGGTCTTGAGGCTAAACTATACTATTTGGATACACACGAGTTGGAAGTTTTTCTCTCTATTGGTTGTTAGGTAGAACATCCAGAAGCTGAAACTGAGTCATAGCGATTAAGACATGAAGTAGATGAAAGCAGATGGAAGCTTTACTTCACAAACAATACTGTTTTAAAAACAAGTCACCTACCTCCCGCCTAACACTGACCACAGTTCTGAAGACAGGATTTGGGGGCCACTACCCGTCTCTCTATTCTTGTCTTGGATTCTGCTCTCTGCTCAGACTGTCTCCTTCCACTTGTCTTGCCTTCTCCCCAAAGTTTCCTTGCCCCCCCTCCATGTAGCTAAACTCTGTCATGATAAAAGCAGCTCCTATAAAACTAGTTACAGGCTATGTGAAAAATCCAAGTTTACGACACAATCAGCATTCCATTTCTTCTCTTGTCTAAAGTGTAAAATTAATGAACAATAATGTCTTCATTAAGTGAAACTACCACCATCACCACAACCACCGCCAAGCACTTATCAAGTTGAACCATAGGAAATTTTGCCTACATTCAACTGTTTACAGTCTACATATGATTTATCCCTATATAGAGAACTTACTAGATGCCTGGTACTATCAGAAATAACAGGCATGGTATTTTTTTAAAAATGCAATAGAGCAATCCTAGTTGAATGCCAGCTGTGTAACCTTGGGCAAGATTCCTGATCTTTCAGTGACTCAGTTCTGATGTCTAAAGTGGGGATAATGATGGTACCTCAACAAGTGTTGGCTATTAGTATTATGTACCAGGGGCAGAAAAATGATAAGACATGACCCTGCCTTTGTGAGCCTCATAGTCTTATGAGGATGTACGATGTGCTGAGTCCAGGGCTGTTACTGGCTTCCATGATAGTTTTGAATTAATTAGAAAGGATCTGCCCTTGGATAGATGCACTTGTCCCCAGAGCAGGTATCTTCCTTGTGGGGCTCACCTGCCACAATCGTAGGCTGCAGTCGCATCAAGGGCTGAGATGCACGTGGACACAGGGAACTCTGACAACATGGTAGACAGGCATCCAGCCCAAGCAGAGGCTTCCCTTTAAGCAAAATTAGATATTTTCGCTATACTCCAGGTTCAAAACATAAGCAAATAAATTCCATTAAAGCCAAATCATTGAAGTTAGAAAATCCTTGACTTCTGTGTGTCTTTAGTTATGAGTGGCTCCCCTGCAAGTGGGGAGCATGGCTTTTTCCCTGATCCCCTCTTCTTTCTTCCCGACGCTAGAGACCTATGGCTTCTTAGTATCCTCATACATTCCAAGCAAGTTCCTGATTCTCCCTGGCCTGTCTTTTGGCCCTAGATCCTCAGTTTTTGGTTTTGTTTTGGCCATGCTACCCGCTGCCCCTGGGATCTTAGTCTCCCTATCAGGGCCTGAACCCATGCCCCCAGTGTTGGAAGCACAGAGTCTTAACCACTGGGCAATATCTCAGCATTCTTCTCATTTCTTACCAGTATTTCTACCTTCCTCCCAGAGGCTCCTCAGCCCAACCTCCCACCTATAACAAAACACCAGAGGACTCCCTGAATTTAGGCATCTCTCCTAAGTACTCAAGACATTCCTAGCTATCTAAACACATCTTCCCTGCTGAACATGGGGAGTATTTTATATACCAGATCCTCTTTGTATCATGTTTTATGAGTACATATAAAACCTCAAAGATGTAGAATGAGGAGGAAACTGTCGCCTTGTGTCGTGCTTCAGAAAGGCCCGGGAAGGGAGGGAAGTTCTGCTCTGAGAAAGAGATGATGTCTGTGGACAGAAGAAGGTGGAACACAAGATCGCCCGCTCAAGGAACCCATGGTCCACAAGGCAAGACCACAGGATAATCAGATTATTCCTTGACGGTGAAATGTGAGATACAAAGAAATTGCCTGCACCCTACAGAAAAAAAATAAATTAAAAAATGAGTGGTAGTTGTGCTAAAGATGCAGCGTGAAGAGATAAGTAAAGGAGCAAGCTATGACCAAATAGTAGTAAAAGTGGAGAAATAGGTGCTGAGTTGAGAAAAGGACCCTCAACCCATGAATGGAGGCAAGGAGATAATTGTGGGGGCAAAGTGTGAATATGACATTGAGGAGTTCCTGCTCAATGGTCCAGCTTGTGTTGGAGACAAAGCCATCTATCTGTGTATGGGAAGGGATTGGGGGGCAGATGATTACAAAGGATGGACAAGATTTGGATTGTGCATTGAGAAGAATGAGAGAGCTGAAAATGAGAAGACAGCAATAAATGACAAAAAAATGCCAGATGAGTTGGGAAGGCAGAAACTACAAGGATGCCGATCATCTTGTTTGTGCAGTCTCCCTCTTTGGCATGAAATTACCAAGGAAAAAGATTAGAGGAGGTAGATTTTCATTTGATTCAGGGTCGGGGTTCAAAGATGTCATAGATAGTGGTCAGAGTATTATGTGATTGACTAGGAGGTCTAGTTTGGGCAAACACTCCTTACTGCTGCTGCTGCTAAGTCACTTCAGTCGTGTCCGACTCTGTGCGATCCCATAGATAGCAGCCCACCAGGCTCCGCTGTCCCTGGGATTCCCCAGGCAAGAACACTGGAGTGGGTTGCCATTTCCTTCTCCAATGCAGGAAAGTGAAACGTGAAAGTGAAGTCACTCAGTCATGTCCGACTCTTCGTGACCCCGTGGACTGCAGCCCACCAGGCTCCCCCGTCCCTGGGATTCTCCAGGCAAGAACACTGGAGTGGGTTGCCATTTCCTTCTGTTAGGATGAAGTCAAATCATTAAGCGGTAACCCAATAACCCACTCGAGTTGGTCCCTGCCTTTGGTACTCTAGCAACCTTTATTTTTTGGCACAGCTTCTACATCCCAGACTTGCTGGGGTATTATCAGTTCTTTTGCATACCTGAAAAGTGCAACAATCTCAGACCTCAGAGTTTTTAAACATGCTGAGCTCCCTGGGGGAATACCCTGGATAGCTTCTCCTGGTTCTTCCATTTCTACCGAAATGTAGAAATCATCTCAGAGACAAGCTTCTCAGAGAAACCTTCTTAGGCCCCTTGGCTAGGTAAACTCACTGCTGCTGCTGCTACTGCTGCTAAGTTGCTTCAGTCGTGTCCGACTCTGTGCGACCCCACAGACGCAGCCCAGCAGGCTTCCCCGTCCCTGGGATTGTCCAGGCAAGAACACTGGAGTGGGTTGCCATTTCCTTGATGTTCACTGTGCTCATAATTACTCACCCACTGTTTCCCCTATTTACTGCAAGTCTATTGACTGTGTTTCTCACACTTATTATTGCAACCTGTGTCTTTCATGATGGTCTGTTCACAGCACATGCTCAATGGACATGTGCTGAGAGAATGGCTAGAGGAACTGATCATTGTAAAAGGCATTCCCAAGGCCGCCAGGCAGGCAGTCAGAGAGTGAGCAAGGACAGGTGATGGAATGGTAGGATGGCTGGACATTAAGCGTAGGGAGTTGGAGAGCTTTTTCACAAAAACATTCCTCAAGATGTCCAGACGAGAGGATTGCTCAAGGAAAACTATGGACTTGGGATATATGAATCTCAGAGGACTGGATGGCTGGTGTGTTAGATGCTTTACTTGTTCAAGGGAATACTGAAAGCACTCAAATTACTGGTGCAACTCTGCCTGGAAAGCAGCATAAAAATCTAGGGTCCAAAATCTTTCACAAATAGTGGAGAATGATGGAAAAAAATCAGTGGATAACATACTCAACGAAAAGCAGGTGGTAAAGCAATCGGTTTGCAGTTCAAGGAAAGAGGAAGATGAGTTATCATCGTCAATATTTCCTGCTTATTGGCACCTGACTGGGGGAATTAGCAGAGTATCATGGTGAGGGCTCTAAATATTTGTTGAAAGTACAAGGCATTGGTATAATTTAGAAAAGTCTTAACAAGATCTTAAATTAAGTAGCATTTTCTGATTCACAAATGGTATAATTAATTAGACAGAAAACTGCATTTCCAAAGCATTCTTGTATTAGTATCTGTCTCTCAGTAGCAGTAAGCCCCATAAAAGGGTACTTTTGATCTGTTTTGTCCATGGCTAGATCATTAGTGTCCAAACAGGGGTGGATGCATAGCAGACACTCAGTAAACTTTTCCTAAAGGAATGAATTCCATTTAACAAAAGATTGGTTTTCTTTAATTATTTGTCAGACTAGTTCAGTGAGATTTGGTGACCAAAATGTATCTTAATTTTTAAATCATCTCTAAAGCTATTTTAGAAATAGTACCATGTTTTTGAAAGACCTGGGATTCATTTTCTTTTGTTTTCAGCAAAAGATAGAAAGCAAACCTTTCTGAGAAGTGATGATTAAATTCCAAGCCCTCTAATATCTGCATGCAATATTACAGGCACATCTCTGTAATACATCTTGGTTATAAATTGTAAGCATCATGAGCAGCTTCTAGACCCTTCTCATCAACACACAGATTTAATATGCCCATATGAACATGAAAGCTCACTGGTCATAAATCACTTCTCGAAGGTGTTGATTTCTTCAATGGCACTTCCAGTAATTTCCTTAGAATTCAAGCCCAGTCTTAAAAAAAAAAATCTCAGGTGATATTGCTAAATACTAAGTTCCTTATTTTCTTGGAGGTTTCTTTTTTTAAAAGAGATTGGTTAAAGTATCTTAAGTTGGAGGGAAAAATCTTCATTTATTTACAAACTAAGTAATACACAGTATCAAAACCAATTACAATAACAAACCGTACTGTAAAGTGTAATTTCCTTTTATAATAGTAATGATTTCAGTGGGCTTCCATGGTAACTCAGTGGTAAAGAATCCACCTGCTAATGCAGGAGACACAGGTTTGATCCCCTCAGGCTTCAGGTTAGGTTTGGCTAATGGGAGACAGAGACACTTTGCAGGGGGATTCAGGACTGATGGAGAACTCACTGTTTATTCTATTTCTCTCTCAACACTGAGCTTGTGGCAGTAGTTTCCTAGGTCTACTGAACACCCTTCTTTCATGGCTCCACCTCTCTCCCAGCTCATAACATTTCTCCCTTCATACCTGCAAGCTTGGAGGTGCTAACCACTTTATGCTGTTGCTAGGCTCTGGGTGGCCCATTGCACTTTGTCGTTCCTTAATCCTGCCCATATCTCTTTAAGTAGAGTATTAAATTCTTACTGACTAAACCTTTCTGAGTGTGATGTTTTCTGATCCTGATTAATACAATCATGTATGTTCGTAGTTGTTGTTCAGTTGCTCAGTCCTGTCAGACCCTTTGCAACCCCATGGACTGCAGCACCCCAGGTTTCCCTGAAGATGCCCTGGAGGAGGGCATAGCGATCTACTCCTTTATTCTTGCCTGGGAAATCCCATGGGCAGAGGACAGTCTGGCAGGCTACAGTCCATGGGGTTGCAAAGAGTCAGACACGACTTAGCAATTGAGCATGCAAACACACACAATGATTAAAACATTGCATACAAAATTCTGTTCTTGTGATACTACCTTGAAACAAGCAATTCTTCTGCTTTCAACATAGAGCAACAATTGAGGCAGTGCTCAGAGACAACGAGGGCAAAGCAGCTCTTGGGATTCTTTCGACGTGTTCTTTGACAACCAGCTGCATCCAGGAGAGACTGGACTGCCCTGCAACAGGACCCCACAGTGCAAAAGACCCATGCATCTGAAACAGCTGTGAAAGAACTGGGCATGCTCGATCTCAAACAGTGCACCTAGGGTTGCCAGATTTAGCAAATAAAAATACAGAATGGCCAGCGAAATTAAGTCTGATAAACAATGAATAATATTGTGGGTAAGTATGTCCCAAATTTTGCATGGGACATACTTATGCTAAAACATCTTTTTTTTTTTTTTTTTTTTAATCTGTAGTTCAAATGTTACAGGGTATCCTTTATTTAATCTGGCAGTCCTAAAACCATCATGGCTTTTCTGTTATAGGTCAGAGCACAGAGACTGCCCCAAGAAGTGGGTGATGAGCCAAGTGGATGCCTTGAGTGGACCTCTGGGCTAAATTATAAGGGGTGAGAGTGAAGGGATCCCCAAAGAGAGAGGAGGCACATGAGTAGAGTCATTCTTATTGCTAGGCCTCTGCTTTTCATTGCGTCGATTAAATGAAGGTAAAAATAAGGCTTTGACAGGACAAATGGAAAAGGCTTTCACAAAGGGAATAGATAATGGTCCTGGAGCACCGTTAAGCAGTCAGCCAGCTGCCCCGTCCTCTGCCCACTTCCTTCTCATGCCTAAGGGAAGTGGGGCAAGATTTGAGAGACTCAACTTGTAAGCATATCTCTGACAGTTTACTTTTCATAACATTGTTTGTATTGTGGAAATGAATAGAAAAAGAAATCATCAGTGGCAGTTTTAAGGCTATTAAATGCCACCAGATAGCTCAGCTATGTGAGAAGCTTCATTTGGAAAGTTCACCGACTCTGAGTTTCATTTGTAAACCTGGGAGAAGAAACCAAAAAAGAGTATAAAATCAAACCATTGGTAAATAACTATTTTGTTATTGTCCAGCAATTCTCATAAAATCTTAGCTCCAGTCATGTTGCCTTTGCAGATTCCTAGCAAAATCTGAGTACAGAAAGTCCAGATGGATATTGCTGATTATTATATTTTTATATCAAATCATTTTCTTTGGATATGTTTAGAATGGGAAACACAGGCCCTATTCCCAGGCATCCTGCTGCTGTTGCTGCTGCTGCTGCTGCTGCTAAGCCGCTTCAGTCGTGTCCGGCTTGCTACTAGATGTCTATTCCTTAGATAAGGCACAATATCTCGGGTGTTCATATTCTTCATCTTTAAAAGGCAAATAAGAACATGCATTCTGCCATCCTCTTGGCATACTATGAGCAAAGATGTGATCATAGCACCAAGTGCTACGGAAAGTACCATAATTCACTGCTGCTACTTCTTTTTACTAGGGGCACAAGCAATCCCAGTGCATTGCTAAAGATAAGCCTGAATCAGCTCCTGTAGTAAGGCCAAGTGTTGGAGCAGCCAAAAAGATTGGCAAAAACATCACTTCAGCAAAAGCTTTGGTTTGCAGTGTGATCCTGCAGAGCTCTGTCTTTGGTGTTCTCCAAAGTACAGAGGAGGGTGAATCCCTACCATGAGAAGGTTACAGTCCATTTGGAGAGGAGGAGGGGGCAAAAAGACAAAGTCGCTACTAAATAAAAATGTGAGATAGTTCATGATTTAGTGTCCAATGAACAGTGATGACAGATGGTTTCCCTTAGAGATCACAGCAGAACATGGTCAATGTAGGGAAATTATTTTAGAGTATTTTAGAGAGTAGTCTTCAGGATGGTTAGAGAGGGGCTTATGAAGAAATGAAGAGAAGGAAGAGCATTCTACCCAGATAGGGGTGGGAACGGGGGCCTGTTGACGACAATAAGAAGACTAGGTTGGCTGGATCAAAAATTCCTGCTAGGAAGAATGCATCTAAGATTAGCACATAAAATATAAATAATAGTGCTAGAAAGATTAAACTAAATAGGTAGATTGATTCCAGATTATGGCAGGTGGGGAACACCAGGATTGGGAATTCGGACTGAAACTGACATATCTCTTCACGAGCAAATACAAATGAATGATGTATGAATAACAGATGCACACATATAATTTCTGTTTTGAACATAACAGAAGAGTTGCCACCTACTCTGAATATGATTTAAGAGATTGCCTCTTCAAGGAGGTCCTCCCTGGAGGTTGACCTGTGTTTCGAAACTGCAGCCATTAGCAGCAAAAGCTACCCAAGCTAGTAGCTCTTTCATTGAGTTTTACAGTAATTATTTGCCTTATGGCTGAATTCCCTGTTCCTGGTTGATCTGCTGCCCCAGTTTGGAGCCCTGTTGCTGAATATTGTAGTTTCTTCTGCTTCTAGTGTGTTTTACTGTACAGACAATGGCCACTGTGATTTCTGCTGTCGTCTCTTCTCCACATATGTCTCACCCAGGGAGTAATCTCCATTTCAAGTCTGCAAGATTGGCCTCAAGACAAGGTTTTGTTAATTCACTCCTGCTAGTTAATGTTAACTGATGGCATAAGTGATTTTGATGAATTACAATAGAGCCTGAATCAATTTCTGTAGTGGGTCCAAGGCTTGGAGCAGAAAGAAAGATTAGCATGAACACTGCTTTGGAAAAAGTTTTAGTGTTCGAGAGTGATTCTGGACAGAATGGTCTCTCATTCTGTGCACCAGTCTTCCTGAAAGACATTCTAGCCTTATGGGTTTAATTTAATGCCTCTTGGTCAATCAGCACAATGTTAGATACAGTGTTGCCAAGGAAAGAAAATTCAGTGATGATTTTTAGCTGTGTTGCCAATGAAAATCTTACATCGATTGAGCCTCACTTTCTTTGTTGAGTCTTTGAATATGGCTGTGGAATATGGATTTAATAAAAAGTGACCTATTACACAATTTTCTGTTTTAGTCCGTTGGTAATGAGGAATGGATTGGCCGTGATGATGTCAACGGTGACACAACTGCACAAACCTTCATTGAGTAGCTTGGAGATCTTCATGAATACTAGCCGGGAAGTGAGGTTTTTTAAAACATTGCCAAGGTCCATGAGAACAAAACCTTCACGAACACAGGAACCAGTACTGTCATCCTCTGTACTTCCATGTCAACCAAGATTATGTCTATATTGCATTAAGGGCAAATCTGCCTTGTTCTTTTAGAAGTCGTGATGGGTTTCAAATCAGAATGCCACCAGTAGGAATCAAGAGGATGCCTTCAGAAATCCCGCATCATTGTCTTATTCTCTTGTATTGTGGGAAAGCCTCTGCAGATACCTAGATAATCTAAGAAAAGCTTTTAAAGCATAGTACATGCTCTAGGAGGCTTTGTTCTTATAATTATTATTATTGTTGTTGTTTTAGTCACTAAGTCATTTCCGACTCTTTTGTGACCCTACAGACTGTAGCTAGTCAGGCTTCTCTGTCCGTGGGATTCTCCAGGCAAGAACAGAGGAGTGGGTTGCCATTTCCTTTTCCAGGGGATCTTCCTGACCCAGGGATAGAACCCATGTCTCCTACATTGGCAGGCAGATTCTTTACCACTAAACCACCAGGGAAACCCTGTAAATGTTATTACCATTTATCATAAAATGCCTCAGCACATATGTATATCTTAAGGTTTAAGATCTTGATCAATTTTTGCAGATCTGCCTTGAGAGTATTTTCCTAAAATATGTTTAAAACATGGTAGATGGTAATTTCTTTAAACCCTAGAAGGTTTTATCTGCAAAATAAGCATCCATATTTAGGAAATCTCTTAAGTTTCGATAGAAAGAATATTTCCTTCTTTGTCCAAAATGAGAGTGGTGCCATCTTCATTATGACTTCTGACCGAACCTGCTGTTTGGTAATGAACATGCGTAGGAGGTTTGACGGAAGTCTTAACCTGAAACTCTCTGCTCTCTGCTTTCTACCACACGTGCTTCTTAACTTCATGTCACCTTGCAGGTATTTAGGCTGTTTATTTTGCCGTGATGCTGAGAAACTTTAAGATGCTAGAAATTTGTGTTTTCCTGTTATCAACAGACTCCCCCACCCCCACCGCTTTCATTTAGTATTATTTGATGAAACCATCTCAAATCCCTGGACAGAAACTGCTATACTGGATATTAATACCTAATACCCTCGATTAAAGCAGATACAAGTATTCACTTTCCAACCTGCCATATAGATAGGAGAAGACATGTTAGAGGAAGTTGATGAGCAGAGCTTCCAGAAAATTTCTTCAATAATTAGAACAACTCATTTACTCCTCCTTTATCCTTCTTCTTGACTAGAATGTGGATTTGATGGCTGGAGCTACAGAGACCATCTTATAAACATGAGGTGCCCATGAGGATGGGCATTAAGAAAGATACAATGGAATCATAGACGAAGCTTGGAATGCTGATCATAGTATGGCGCTTCTGAGCAATCCTTGAACTGCCTACCCCCGGACCCGATTTTATCTGAGAAAGAAATAAACCCTTGCTAATTTAAGCTCCCTTACCTTTTATCTCAATTATTGAAGGCCTTTGATAATTTCTAACTGACACTGTGTCCGGTTCTTTTTGCCTACTGGCATGTTTCAGAGTGACCTTTTCTATTAGAGGTTTATGGCCCTGCCTAGTGATATAAATTCTTTAAAAGGGAGCAGTTAGGTTTATGCCACTCTTTTCTTTCTTTGGTACTTAAAGAGCATGATATGCCAAAAAAGGCTGCTAATAAGTTATCTTTGCTGCTGTTAAAACCATTTGAGGCCTTACAGATTGGCATTTCCTGATGAGAGACTGATTATATGTATAATGTATATAGATACCTATATATTTATAGATGCACACACATATCTATTTAAATTCCATTCTTAAGTCTCTAACATTTGCCTTAATTCTGAGTTTCTTTACAAGATGCCTTTCTAACCAGAAAAATTACCTTGGAAATAAATATAGAAGGAAAACTATTTAGGAAAGAGAATATCAAGCTGCCAAATTTATTCTAAGGATTCACCTATTTTGAGTGGTTAAAGTCATCCATTCTTTTTGACCTTATATCTAAGCATAAAAGAGAACCAACCATTTCCCATATGCTCTGAACATAACCTTTATTCAATTTATATATCTAACAATAGTAGTCAGGAGGATACATTTTATACAAAGGTTTTTGCTCAATGGGCCACTTTTCAGAAAACTCTTCTCTGATGGATTCAGTTCAGTTCAGTTCAGTTGCTCAGTCGTGTCTGACTCTTTGAGACCCCATGAATTGCAGCACACCAGGCCTCCCTGTCCATCATCAACTCCCGGAGTTCACCCAAACTCATGTCCATCGAGTTGGTGATGTCATTTAGCCATCTTATCCTCTGTCGTCCCCTTCTCCTCCTGCCCCCAATCCCTCCCAGCATCAGGGTCTTTTCCAATGAGTCAACTCTTCACATGATGTGGCCAAAGTATTGGAGTTTCAGCTTTAGCATCATTCCTTCCAAAAAACACCCAGGACTGATCTCCTTTAGAATGGACTGCTTGGATCTCCTTGCAGTCCAAGGGACTCTCAAGAGTCTTCTTCAACACCACAGTTCAACACCACCAATTCTTTGGTGCTCAGCTTTCTTCACAGTCCAACTCTCACATCCATACATGACCACAGGAAAAACCATAGCCTTGACTAGACGGACCTTTGTTGGCAAAGTAATGTCTCTGCTTTTGAATATGCTATCTAGGTTGGTCATAACTTTCCTTCTGATGGGTTAGTTCAATTCATTTATTTTGTAACTGCTTTAAGAATGGTTTTTGTGGTAAAATATTACCATACCTCACCTACTGGAAGATTTGCAAATTAACATTTCATTTCTCTTGGTTTGGTTTTGAGTAGGTTTGGAAATAAATACCCTTTCCTCCTAGGACATCTGTTTCTTCACTGGGTTCCTCAATGAAGATCAAAAACAAGGACTAAGACAGATACAGATTAAATTGCCATTTTTTTTATTGATAAAGTGCAGGCTAAAGAATAGCTTTTAAATACAGAACTCCAGAATTGAACTCTGACCAATTCAGCTGGGCATAGGCACAACTCTGGAGCCAGAGGCCACCCCCTTGGAGGTCTGGTTGCCTCTCCCGTGAAGGCCAGGTTCCCCACCACAACCACGTGAAGGCCTGGTTGTGTATGCTAAGAACATGAAGAATCAGATCAGATGCTGTGCTTTCTGCAAACAGTTGGCTCCGAAGTAGAGAGGGGGAAAGCGGGGTCAGTTTCTGCAAGAACAGTTCTTTCCCCAAAGTCATCAATCTGATTGGTTTCTCCAGCTTCACTGATGGGCAGGGAGTGGAGCCTGCAGAATGAGAGGGGAGGAATGAAGGGAAAATCTCTCCTCGTGGCTGCCGGGGGGTGGGGGAGGGTGCGGTGAGGAATAAACAGCCCCTTCACTGCCACCCCTCATACAACATCCTCCCTTATTCCTAAACTATCGTTCTTTTTTTTTTTTTTTTTTGAAGTATAGTTGATTTATAGGCTTCCCTGGTAGCTCAGCTGGTAAAGAATCTGCCTGCAATGCAGGAGACCTGGGTTCGATCCCTGGGTTGAGAAGATCCCTGATTGGGAAAATCCCCTGGAGAAAGGCATGGTATCCCACTACAGTATTCTTGCCCAGAGAATCCCCATCGACAGAGGAGCCTGGTGGGCTACAGTCCATG